>NW_020852061.1:32373-53592 GCF_000972845.2 Larimichthys crocea | reverse complement strand
TGTCTACATGTTTAATGCTATGACACGGTTGAACTGAGCTTACCTTTCTTTAACTCAACTGGTCACAGCAGATGGCGTCCACCAATGAGCTTGGCTCTGCTTGAGGTTTCTTTTTCCTTGCCAAGTGCTTGCTCATGGTGGAACTGTTGGTCTCTGTAGATAATATTATAAAGAGTACAGTCTAGACCTGCTCTTTATGAAAAGTCTCATGAGATATAATCTGTTATGATATGGTGCTAAAAATATATTGAATTAAATTATCATGCTATGGTAGCACATTCCACCACCCTCAGTTGTGTGCTCATTAAAAATGATTTAATAAATCTAAACGCAGTTTTAAAGTTTGATGATGTTTATTGGTAAGAAACCAAAAAAAATAAACAAAACATTGCACTGGCATTATGTGCTGGTATGTGGTTTGGACAGAACAGTAGCTTCATGACGCAGCTGCTATGGTGATGACCTCTGGTCTTCCACTGTTCTGTTCTACACAGCTGACGTGACGGAGCCATCCCTGTAACATACCGAAAATGATTTACAGCCGTCACATCAAAGGCCTATGTTCAGATCCTGGAAGAGTGACCTTCACACCACAGTGTCGATGTCATGGGTTCTCTCACGGGGTGCAGGGCTCTCAAGATGATCTACAATATACACAAACTAATGGTCAAAATTTAAATATACAAATCATAAACACAAGTCATTTCATGACACTTTCCATATAGTTCACATCACACCATACTCGTTATAATATGATTTACAACAACAATTCCCACCATGATCAAGCATGTGATGACAGTGGAACTTTGAGCAGTTACCAGCTCATTGGTGGGTGACCATCTGCCACAGCTGGATGGTTTGAGAGGGAGGGGCGGGGGATGGGATGGAGGGCTGGATTTCAATTTCAAGATCAAGGATTTATTTTGACAATTTTTCCTAGAAGTTAGAGTTAGATTCAGATTAGAAAGTGGTTAGATGTTAGATTACAAGCCATTTCAAGTTACAGTATTATAGTATTATGAGTAAAAAGGTATTTATTATGCTGTACTGAATTGTCACTGACAGCGCTAACTTTCTAATAAAGTTAATATTGTCATAAACCCATTTATTGAGCTAAATTAACTTACAGTGTCATTGTTAAACACATCCTAAGCTTTGATTTTGCTTTATTATTTTTGGTAAATGGTAAATGGACTGTACTTATATAGCGCCTTTCTAGTCTTCCGACCACTCAAAGCGCTCTACACTACATATCTCATTCACCCATTCACACACATTCATACACTGATGGCATTGGCTACCATGCAAGGTGCCAACTGCTCATCAGTTTGAGGATTTAAGCATTCATACACATTCACACACCGATGGCACAGCCTTCGGGAGCAATTTGGGGTTCAGTGTCTTGCCCAAGGACACTTCGACATGCAGACCGCAGGAGCCAGGGATCGAACTGCCGATCATCTGATTAGTGGACGACCCGCTCTGCCTGTGAGCCACAGCCGCATACTAGGTCACATACTTATAATGTATTTATTTATATATTTTATTTAACAGTTGACTGTACCCGATCTTAAATGGAAACAATCAAGGTTCATTCTTATTTGTGCACTTTGACCACAGCCTCTGCATTATAGACGCATCAACACAGTTGATTGTGTACACACTGCCAGGTGATCTACCCCATGCAGCTACTGACCACAAACACAACCGTGTTCGCACTCCACAGACACTACTTTCAGTGTATGACTTTGTACACCAATACAAAACATAACTACTACATTTCCAAAACAGGACACAGCATTCTATTTCTGCCTCCCCTCTGCCTCCTAAGAGGGTTGACACTCTCTGTAATAAACGATTCGATACACATCTAGATACACAGGTTTGTACGATTAAAACAATATCGTTTATTACAGACCGATTCGATCTGAATCGATACAGTGTAAGAACAATACAATTTGATTCTATGGTTAATATTAATGTAGACATTTTATAAAATAAAGAAGCCAATTCTATAAAAGCGACTCTTACTTTACAGTACACTATTTTCTTTTCAAATATTTAAAAGACCACATATCCCCAAGCACTGTGCTTTATGGCACTAGCAAAAATACAATTTTAAAAAAGAACAACAAAATCACGCAATGTCAAGCCGCCAACGATTCCTCCTCCTTTGAGTCACTTGATATCTGGTCCTTCGGTTTATCGTTCACAACCCAACTTCTAAGACACCTACACCCTGCTGTTTAGAGTGATGTTTGTCTCCACCATACCGACTGCGAAGAGCTAACCATTCATACATTCCCACACCTATGCACAGCCTTCAGGAGCAATTTGGCGTTCAATATGTTGCTCAACTTATGTCTTTTTGAAATGTGAAAGCATCATTAATGAATCAAACAACTTGAAGGTACTACTGGGTGCTCAAACAAAATCAAGAAGTGTTTTTTGACATTAGATCCAGTGTTATGGTTTTCCATACCTTAGCAAGCTGTTCTGGCTGCTCCATGACATTTCTCTGGTAAATCTCCAAGCGGAGGGAAGAATGTTTCCCCTCTCCCATCAGGTGTGATGTCTGCGGGCAGGGGGGGTGTGCCCGATGAAGGAGAACAGTGAACACCTCAGCTCCAGATTCATCCACCTCCTGCCACATCCACATCCACCACAGTCAAACAGAAAAGATACAAATAAAAAGACGTCCATATATAGAATTAAAATATTTACATTCATGTAGATCTGAAAAATAAAAGTAAGTCATTCTCTGCTCAAAATGACTTTACTAATGTGTTTGAAATTAACCCGTATACCTTGACTAGTATGTCAGTGGTAGAAACATCTACTGTGACAGACTCCTCCTCAGGGACAAGACCATCTCTGCCAACCAGTAAGCCTGCTTCCAGGGCTGCTCCCCCGGCAATGACCTCATCAGGAGGTGCTGAGCTGAGAAGCTCCACATCAGGAAACATCTCACGGATCATCTGCTGGAGACGAGGGATCCTTGCCGAGCCACCACAAGAACCACCTAAAATCACCATCACATGGAAAACATGTTGCATTTATTACTGATGGATCCAAAGGTTTGATTTATTTATTCTTATAACTCCCATACACACCAAAGACCTTTTTCACAGCAGCCATTTTGACATGAAGTAGTAAGGTCAAACACGATCTTTGTAATGATACCAATTAAAGTTCTGTACCATTTATTTCAACAGAATCTTTCCATTGAACCAACATACCACCACAGGAGCAGCCCGACTGTCTGACCTGAACGGAACCTTAATTAGTATCATTGTATCTGCAACGATTAGTAAGAAATCGATTACATCGGCGTCAAAAATCCATCAACACAGAATTTTTGCGCCGACGCGTCATATTATAAAACCCCACTGTATGATCAAATACTGTTAAATCAAATATCTTTCCAAGATTTCACCCAGAGCAAATCTCATTAGCACCACTACAAGCATATACACTACAGGAAATGTACTACAGGAAGATTGAAGAAGAAGAAGAGTTTGCAAATGGATTTACTGGGTTTTTTTTTTTTAAATACAAAGACATATTCATCAATTGGTGTGCAACCAAAACAGAATTTATTCAAAGCACCAAATGTGAAGAGCTGAGGTTGTTGTGAGCTCATGCTCTCCCGTGTCATCAGACAAGAGGTGCAGTGGAGATTTCAGATCAGGTGACACTCTTTAAATACTTTCATTTGTTAATTATGTGCACAGACTTGAAGGGTGGCCAGTAGAATTATTTATGAAAAATAAGAGGCTTCTGCCCAACAGTAGTATATCAATAGTAATTAATGTGTAGGATATTAAAATCAGTACAAATCAGTAATGTCATGAATTGGATATGACACTAAATAGTAAACCTCCACTTTATGTCAGCGGTAATCTGTGATTTGGAGCATATTAATAATTTAAAAAAAAATATAAAAAAATCAGTAATAATTGAAATTATACATTAGATTGTGATAAAACATGATGCACAGACTTCAGCTTCTGAAATGATGCAACTTTCTGTTTTGTTCCGTTTCAGCAGAAATAATCGTGACTAATCGAAAAAATAACTGATAGATTAGTCGACAACCAAAATAATCATTAGTTGCAGCTCTAATTGAATCACTCAATACACATGTCTAACCCAAGTATTTCGTGCTGTTAAAATGTCTATTCACTATCACAATATGTCACTCTTATCCACATCATAAAACCATCATTGCAGTTAGACCATTTAAGACAATAAAGCATATATGAAAACATGAAGCAGTAAAAACCTTCTCACACACTGTACCTTGTTGATGTTGCTGGTGGAGAGTCCTGCCTTCTCTAGCAGGGGTCTGATTGGCTGGATGTTCTTGTTGAAAAGTGAGGAGCAGAGCAGCTCAAATCGAGCTCTGAGAAAAGACCATAGTGAGAGTGTCATGATGGTAACAACTATTCATCCACCTTGCGTCTGTCAAGGGTGATTTTATAGAAAAAAAATATTTCTGAAGTAGAATATATGACAACATATCACACTAAATATGCTCATAAAGGCAAAACATAAAAGGGTACATTCATGTTAGGAAGATGCTGATTATGACAATGTAAATTAGTGGATAGGTGGGTATTAGTTGGTATGATTTCAGGGGTTAGTTAGAGGTTCACCTGCATTCACTACCTGGCAAAATCTAAATTAAGATAAAGATTTGTGTTGTGGAGAAAAGGTCAATGGTGAGGTCAGGAAGGAAGAAAGTGTTCAGGAGCCTCTGATGTCTTATGCTGTATTATTTATTGACGCTTGGCCAAGGAGAATTAGAGACACTCTCAAGGTACATCAGAAGTGCCTGAGTCGGTCTCACATTCTGCCAAACTCATCCTGGTGGATCGACTTTAAACCCAAAGATAACACCACAAATACTACACGCCCAGAATTAGCCAAAGAGAATGTCTTTACCCATGCAGGTGTTATTGTGAGCATATTCTAGTTTGGAGACACAGATGTCTGTTCACGCAGATTGGAACGTCAACGGCAAGCTATCTATTATGACTAGGAAGGCAGCAATAGATTTCTTCAACCCTGGGCACCACAGTGTTGAGATATAGTGGCACCTAGTCAAAGACAAACAATTAATACTGCTGAGGACCTCAAGGCCCACACGTGACCTTGTGTTACCTAAGGATAGAAAATTCCATAACAATTTGCAATAAATGAGTTCCATGTTTTCAAAAAGAGTAACATTTGTTTTCTTTGAGATGCATTTCTTTGTACCATTGTGCTGTGTTCATGGAGCAGTGAGGTGGTAGAGCTGTGAGGATGACCTTCATGGTGATAGCTCTGCAACCAGTGTAGCTTTAATGTGATTTGTGGGAAGTTCAACTGAAGATAAATCACCAAGCATGTGTAATAATGGAGAGAGGGGAAAGCTAGAACTCAGGATAAAGGAGAGTTTTCGACTGACTTCCGGTCGGAACACCGTCAAGATGGCTGCATAGCGAGGGAGCTCCCGGTTGAACCAGAGCAATTAGAGAAATAACCCCATAGAAACTAAATAAATCATTCCGCAAATAACGTAGAGAAAGGGGTTAGAAAGCGATATTACCACCTTGAGCAATAAACGTCATCTGAAGACAAGTGGGAGAGAGGACGGAGCGCAGCAACAATTAGCAGTTAACAGGTGTGAGCTAACGTTAGCAAACAACACGGTGTAGTACAGAGGCGGAAGGACGAATTGAGAAAGCAGAAGAGAGGATCCAAAACACAGAAGACGTTGTCACGGCCATGCTGAAACTGCACACCAAGCTAGAAGATAAGCTGCTGGATCTGGAAAGCCGCTCCAGGCGTGAGAACATGAGGATCTAAGGGGTACCGGAGGGGTCCGAGAAGGAATCAACAACAATGATCTCATTCGTGGAAAATCTACTCCGCGAGGGTCTCGAACTCACGCATGACATGCCCGACCTGCAGATTGAAAGGGCTCATCGGTCATTGGGACCGCAGCCGCCGGGGGACGCGCCGCCACGCTCCATCGTTATCAAGTGCTTAAGTTTTAAAACAAAAGAGACATTACTCCGCAAAGCATGGCAGAAGAAGGGGTTCACCTGGCAAGAAAACCGCATAAATCTGGATCACGATTATCCGCCCCTGATACTAAAGAAAAGAAGAGAATACACAGAGATCCGCAAAAAACTGAAGGAAAAAGGAGTTCAGTTCCAGACCCTCTTCCCTGCCAGACTGCGCGTGAGACACGAGGACGGAACCAGAACCTACGAGACAGTAGAGGAGGCATCAGAGGACCTGCTGAGAAGAGGCTACGCTGTGACAACCATCGCGCCTCCGGAGACGCTCATGGAGCGGGTGCAGCGGCTGACCGGGACGAGGGTGGGCAGACGAGCAAAGACGGGCCTAGTCGAACGGGATCAAAGCTACAAGGAGAAGCTCCGAGCCTTCAAGAGAGCATCACCGACCCCCTCCGGGACTGGAGGGATTTAACTTACGCCAGAAGATGACGGAGTAAAGGGTTAAGTTTCTCATAATGTACTGACCAGAATTAGTGGTGAAGACCTACTATTGGTTTACCCGGGGCCAATTTTTCCACTTTGGACTCTTTTTATTATTTTTTTTTCTCTTTTTACCGACATGCGGCCGTCGCAGGTAAGGGCCTCTTCCTTCAGACCGAGGAGGGAGACTGTTTCCTTCGAGCCACCTAGGGAGGCTCAACAGGGTCGGACTATCAGACCCCTACATAGGGAGTCATACGGACAAAATGTGTTCAATTTATTGTTGTTTAGTGTGTTAATTGTTTATCCCCTGCTGGTTGTCGCAGGGAGGGGGAAGCGCACCGGGGTACTGAGTGAGATGGAGGGGGACATCACATAGATGCGGAATAGGTCTCTAAAAATAGCGTCATTTAATATAAATGGAGTGCTTAATCCGGTTAAAAGATGGAAAATTTTATCGAAATTAAGAGATAAAATTCAAATAGCTCTTTTACAGGAGACACACCTCAACGACCCTGAACATGCTAAATTGAATAAATTAGGATTTAAACATGTTTACTTTTCCTCACATGGGTCGGGGAGACGGAGAGGCGATTTTGATATCCAGTGCGGTAAATTATGAACATATATCGGAGCATAAGGATAAGGATGGTAGATTTGTTATGGTTACAGGGAAAATAGAAGGTACTGTGATAAGTCTCCTTAACGTGTATGTGCCGCCAGGCAGTGACTGGTCCTTTTATAAACATATGGTTGACTTAATGATAACAAAAAGTAATGGGATTTTAATATGTGGTGGAGATTTTAATATTCGATTGAATCCCAGAATTGACTCAAACGGGAAATCTGATGCAAAAAACACTAGCAGAAGATTAAACACTTGGATGCGTGAAGTGGGGATCATGGACATATGGAGAGAGATAAACCCGATGAGCCGTGACTACTCACATTACTCGTACGCTCATAACGTTTACTCACGCATTGACTATTTCTTTATGCTTAAAGGAGATCTTTTTAGGGTGGGTAACTGTGAAATAGGGCCTAGTACCATTTCAGATCATGGTCCCATCTATATGTCGCTCATTCTGAATAATAACAGGAGGTCCACTCTCTGGAGACTGAACTCAAACATTATGAATAACCCAGTTATTAAGGACAAATTGAGAAGCGAAATCAAATCATATTTCGAAAACAACGATAAAGAGGATGTGACCCCACCCATTCTCTGGGATGCATTAAAAGCAGTGTTGAGGGGCAAAATAATAGCCATCTCCTCATATGAGAAGAAAATTAGGGAGCAAAAATTAAAACAACTAGAAGAGGATTTGAAGAGATTACAGAAAGAGCACGCAAAGTCTAACAAAGGTAAAATTAAAGAAATAAAAGAATTAGATGAAATAAATACTCAAGAAATCCAGAAAAAGCTCCTTTTTACGAAGCAACAATACTATGAGGCAGGCGGTGTTATAAGACCAGAGTAGGACCCCGAAGCAGAGACAGATTACGAGAAGGTGTTTAACTCAAAAGTCACTTTAATGTTGCAAAAGTCCACAAAAAAACAATCAAACAAGTAGAAGGCACTGCAATGGGCCAATGTCCTCAAAAAACCAAACATTTAAAGCGACCTTCTCAGGTGTGAAAACTTCAGCCAAAGAATCTTCTCTCGGGGAACAAAGGAACCAGACATGCGAGACAGACAGACAGACATGCGAGACAGACAGACAGACAGACATGCGAGACAGACAGACAGACAGACATGCGAGACAGACAGACAGACAGACATGCGAGACAGACAGACATTGAGGACAGACAGACATGCGAGACAGACAGCCTGCGAGGACAGACCAAGGGACAATTCGACCATGCTCCAAAAACTACTAAAATACTTTTTACACAACCACAGATAAGCAACGACAACCAGATTGATGCCTTTCCGGCCCAGGTGAATCTTCCAAAAATCACTGCTGAACAAAATGATTAATTAATATCTAAAAATAACAAGGAAGAAATTCAAAACAGCAATTAGGCGAATGAAGGGGGGCAGTCTCCAGGACAGACGGTTTTTCCACAGAGTGGTACCAAACAATGCAAGACCACTAATTCCACATTAAAAACATTTAACTGGATTTTGGAGAACAAAAACATCCCTCCCTCATGGAGGGAGGCAATGATTCAGTCATACTAAGAAGGGGAAAGATAAATTGGAGTGTGGAAATTATCATCCTGTAAGTCTTTTAAATAATGACTAAAACTATTCACCTCTTATGCAAACGAATTGAATATATTACCAACATAATAACACAGGACCCAGACTGGCTTTGTCAGGCAAAGGCAGACCCAAGATATCAGGAAGACACTGCCCGTTTTGAGACAAGTCACAACAAAAAACTGGAGACACTGATATTAGTCTGGATGCTGAGAAAGCATTTGTTCAGTAAGATGGTCCTTTTATGTCCGGGATCTGGACAGACGAGGCCCACAGAGCAACGTTTATTGGGGGCAGGGCAAAACCTCCCGGGCAGTAATACCGTCAAGGGCAAGGCAGAAATCGTGGTCAAAAAGGCAGAAGGCAGGTCAAGTACCAGGGTGTAGAGCAGAGGTGGTCGGGCCGGTCCGGGATCACAGGTAGGATCAGCGTAGTAGCAGGCAGGAAAGGCGTTGGCTTAGCAGACGATCTGACAATGTGTGCTGGGACACAGGGCTCTTTATACAGGCCATGGTTAGCAGGAAATGAGAGCAGCTGGCTGGTTCACGAGGGAGTGGCAGCAGAGACAGGTGAGAGTAATCAGCAGAGTGGCAGATAATTAGTGCTCCTACCAGGCAGAGGGAGAGGGAGCTCACGACATTTTATATAAAAGTACTTTCGAAATTTGGCTTCCATACAACTAATAATTGACACTTTTGCAGCACTATATAACAAACCATCAGCTAGAATCAAAATCATGGAAACTTAACCGATTCATTACTTTAGAAAGAGGAACCAGGCAGGGGTGTTGTGCGTCGCCGCTCCTCTTCACCTTGTTTATAGAACCTATGAGTCAACTCATTCAGACAGAGGAATGATATAAAGGGGTAACAATGCCATCTGGGGAACAAAACACTGGCCCTATTCGCCGATGATCTATTGATAAGTATTAACAAACCCCTCAGACACTCCCAAAACTGATGAAATGTTAGAGGGAATTTGGCTTAGTTCTGGTTATAAAGTTAATATCAATAAAACCCAAGCATTAACTTTTTTTTTTTTTTTAATACTCTTTTTATTGGATTTATCTGGTTTTTGGGTACAAACATTAGGAAGCAAAACAAGACGACAAAAACATACGAACAAGCAAACAGTCAAAACAAAGCAAATAACGATACACAACTAGAAAATTCCCGCAGAAATTTGAGAGTGACGGTGGGCTGTTGCCGGGGGTCTGTAGTCAAAAAGCACACCTCAAATAGTCATTTTAACATGTTTATTGAACTGGAGCACATTAGCATGTATTTAATTCTTAGTGGCTAACGTCAATTGTAACAGTGATGCAATTAACATTAGCATGTTAACATTAGCATGTATTCTTAGTTACTAAAAAATCAGTGGCTAGCACTGACATGCTAGCATTGCATTAACATGTTAATATTAGCATTTATTTTATCTTAGTGGCTATGTAGCATTAGCATGTTAGCAATTATCATGTATTTAATTCTTAGTGGCGTCAGGCTAGCAATTAACATAGCATGTTCCATTGCTGCAATATAGCAATTGCATTTCTTTACTACCATGAGCAGCAGCCAGAAAAAAGCACACCTCAAATAGTCTTTTAACAGTTATTTACACAACAATCAGGCAGGTCCCAAAGCTCACCGCATCTTAACAGTTAATTTAAAACACATTAAATACACAATTTTATAAAATAATTATTAACAGGTAATTTAAAATCACAAAACACACTTTTTTATAATATAATAACTTAACATTTCATTTAAAATAATAAAATAGTTATGTTATGATTTAACACTTTCACAAAATACATACAAATAGTCATTTTTACAATGTTTATTTAGACCAGGAGCAGCTAGCGCTGCCGCGCAAGCAATGACATTAGCGTGGTGCAATTACCATGTCTTTCATTTTTAGTGGCTAATGTTAATTAATATGTTAGCATTTGCATTCATTTTAGCATTGGCTGCTAATGTTACCAGTTAGCATGTCTTTACAGCTAACGCTAATGAGCTAGCTGCTCTGCTGTCTCTGACGTGCTAGCAATTAACATGTATTCTTACTGACTGAAAATGAGTGGCTAGCATTAACGTGCTAGCAGTTAACATTAGCATGCTAGCATTAGCATTTTATTAATGAGCATGTATTTAATTCTTAGTGGTTAATAGTAATCAATAAGCATTAGCAGGTTAACCTTACCAGGTTAGTATTAGCATGTTAAACATTAGCATGTTAACATGCATTTATTTAATACTTAATGGCTAATGCTAAATGTTAACATGCTAGCTGCTCTGCTGTCTTGTCTGTCATTTTAGACAACAACACGCTAGCAATTATCATTAGCAGGTTAGCTTTAGCTGTTAACTGAGCATGTACTTAATCCTAGTGGCTAAGTTAATTAACATTACATGTTAGCAAGGTCATGTATAATCTTTGTGGCTAATGCTCATGGCAGCGCAAGGCTAACAATAACATTAACATGGTAGAATTAGCATGTATTTAATTCTTTGTGGCTAGTGCTAATTAACATTAACATGTTAGCATTAGCATTTTAGCAAGTAGCATTTATTTGGTTATTCGTGGCTAAGGTTAATTGCTAGCGCTGACGTGCTAGCAAGTAGCTTAGCATGTTAGCAGTTGTCATGTAATAAATTCTTAGTGGCTAATGCTAATTGCTAGTGTTGAGCGCTAGCAATTACCATTGCAGTAATTTTAGCTTTGGCTGCTAATGTTACAGTTAGCATGTCTTTACAGCTAGTGCTAACGCGCTAGCTGCTCTGCTGTCTTGGCGCCACTAACAATTAATATTACCATATTAACATTAGCATGTATTCTTAGTGACTAAAAACTATGGCTAGCACTGACGTGCTAGCACTTAACATTAGCATGTTAACATTAGCATGTATTCTTAGTGACTGAAAATGAGTGGCTAGCACTAACGTGCTAGCACTTAACATTAGCATGTTAACATTAGCATGTATTCTTAGTGACTGAAAATGAGTGGCTAGCACTAACGTGCTAGCAATTAAAATTAGCCTGTTAGCATTAAACTGTTAGCAATGATCATGTATTTATTCTTAGTGGCTAATGTTAATTAACTTTAGCAGTTAACATTAACATGTTACCAATGATCATGTATTTAATTCTTAGTGGCTAATGCTAATTAAATTGCATGTTAACAATAACATGTTAGCAATGATCATGTATTTAATTCTTAGTGGCAAATGCTAATTAACATTAGCATGTTAACAATAACATGTTAGCAATGATCATGTACTTAATTCCTAGTGGCTAATGTTAATTAACATTGCAGTTAACATTAACATGTTAGCATGATCATGTTACTAATTCTTCCTGGCTAATGCTCATTGCTAGCGCCGACGGCTAACAATTAACCTTAACATGTTAGAATTAACGTATTTAATTATTTGTGGCTAGTGCTAATAACATTAGCATGTTAGCATTAGCATATTAGCAAGTAGCCTGTATTTGGTTTTCGTGGCTAATGTTAATTGCTAGTGTTGACCGCTGCGCAATTACCCATTTGCAGTAATTTTAGCTTTTGCGCTAATGTTAACAGTTCGCATGTCTTTACAGCTAGTGCTAACGCCGCTAGCTGCTCTGTGTCTTTGGCGCGCTAACCATTAATATTACCATATTAACATTACATGTTTCATTAGCATGTATTCTTAGTGACTAAAAATATGGGCTGCACTGACGTGCTAGCACTTAACATTAGCATGTTAACATTAACAGGTATTTAATTCCTAGTGGCCAATACTAATAGCTTTAGCAGGTTAACATTAACATGTTAACAATGATCATGTATTTAATTCTTAGTGGCTAAATGGGATGTAACGATACACTCAACTCACGACTCGATTCGAGTCACGATTTTTTGTTCACGATACGATTTTTTCACGATTTATTTAAAATCAAAATAAGCTACAGACAAATTATGACCAAATAAAATTATCTTTTTATTTGTAGGAAAAAAATCTCTCTTTACAGAAACTCTCAAACAGTTTGTGTTCTTATTAGGGCTGCCAGCAAGCAGCTGACCATTACCTTTCAGCTTGAGTATGAGCTAACTGAAAATAAAAAACAACAAGATGATAGCTCATTTACCCTTTAATGAGAGTCCACGGCCACGGGAAACGGCGAGGTCCGGTCGCGTCGTGTGTGTGTGTGTGTTTTGTGTGTGTGTGTGTTTGTGTGTGAGAGAGAGAGAAGAGAGAGAGAGAGAGAGAGAGACTGTGTGTGTGTGTGTGTGTGTGTTTGTGTGTGTGAGTGAGAAGAGAGAGAGAGAGAGAGAGAGAGACTGTGTGTGTGTGTTTGTGTGTGTGTGTGTGTGTGTATGTGTGTGTGTGTGTGTGTTGTGTGTGAGAGAGAGAGAGAGAGAGAGAGACAGACTAATGTTAGCAGTTAGCATGTCTTTACAGCTAGCGCTAATGTGCTAGCTGCTCTGCTGTCTCTGTCGCCATTTTCACACGAAAAGTTCAAATGAAGCCAATAACTGCTCAAATGGCCACTGGGCTGCTGCAACTGTTGTCACTTGGAACGGCAGTTGAAAATCCTGACAGAGAGAGAGGGAAAATGCTGAGACCAGTCCTCGAAGAGGAGGGGCTCTATGGCCAAACCGTATTTCCAATCATTGAAACGACATAAATGGGGGCATCGCGTGCCCTTCCTGATCGTTTTACATAGTTATTTGTGTCGATAAATGAAAGAAACGTGCCCTCAGGAGCAAGAGAGAGAAACGTTACTTCTGCCTTCCTTAAGAAAATTTCCCTCCTTTTTTAACATGGGAGTGAATGAGGCTGAGGATGGGAGTACTCGATCAGTTAGCCTGTATGGAGCCAAAACTATAAAAAGACAGCTTCAACAGTGTTTCACTGCGATCACCTCGAATTTTCTACATTTGAGGGGATAATCATGTCTGTAGTGGGGCATTTGAGGCACGGTAGTCGAATACGTTTTATTTTTCACTGATTTTTCTCCTGCTCCTCACTCAAGCTGATGTTCATCCACTCTCGCTCAAACATTCCGCCACATCACACCCCATTATAAACCCCGAAATTTGACTAAAAACCTGCTCAACTTTGAGCCTTGATAGTTTAAAAACGGTAAAAGCTGTCGATGAGTGTCGTGAATCCCTGAAGATAAGGGAAGCATACCTCCGTTTTAAAGTTCAAATGCAGTCTCTCGGTTAAAGTATGCCAGAGCAGTGCCTACGGCACTCGTCAACTACTCCCGGAGCTTGCTAGCTCTGTGAGTAGTTGACGAGTGTCGTAGGCACTCGTCACTAATAACAACAAGCAAAGCAATACCCACCCCAAACTAACAAAGAGCACTGCAACATGTGTCTTTACATATACATCCATATACACACATACCTCCATATATACACAAATGTACATACATGCAGAATCAGCAAGATGATAGGAGACAGGCAAGTAAAAATCATGTATAAAATGAATAGAATGAAGCAAAATAACATAAAAAAGGCAGTCAGGCCTCCGCTACCAGAAGAAAATTATGAGTTATGGTTTCTGTAAGAAGGAGTGTACCGGTTCCCAGATCCTCCAAAACTTGACTGATTTGTGGTTAAGGTCATGAGTCAACTTCTCAATAGGAATAAGAGCAGAAATCTGTGTTATCCACATGTCGACTGTAGGGACCTGGGGGGTCGACCACCTCAGCAAAATAAATTTTTTAGCCAGGAATAAAAGGGTTATCAACAAGGATTTAGTGTCTGCATCAAAGAAATTGTCTGGGGTATGACTGAGGAGACAAAAAGATCAGTTTTTTGGGAGACTTAGCCAAAATTATTGTGTTTTCCAACTCTGACAATCCCATGCGAATCTTGCCTGTCCTCAGGAGGGACCCTATAAAGTGACGAATTTGGAGATACTTATAAAAGTCTCTGTGAGAAATATTAAAATCAGCCCTGATTTGCTCAAATGGTTTAACAGAGTTGGAATCCAGCAGGTCCATAAAGTTAGACATGCCCCTAGATGCCCACTCCATCAGACCAATACTCCTAATCTGTACTGGTAAATCTGGATTCAGAGCCAGGGGAGAACGAAAAGAAAAAACAGGAGGAATGTTCTGGTATTTCCTCGCATCTCGCCAAACTAGTAGTGTGTTATAGACAATTATGTTATTCTTGAGATGATTTAAATGTTCTAGTGAGTTTTGGGGGAGTGAGTGAGAGGAAGTGAGTTTTCTAGGATAACAAGAATGAGATTCAAGACCCAACCATAAGGAATCTTTCCTATTCAAAAACCAATCTGACATCATTTTAAGTTGTGCTGACCAATAGTATAGTTGTAGAGAAGGCAGGGATAAACCACTGAGATCCCTTGGCTTGATAAGTGTAGAAAACTTAACTCTTGGGTGTTTATTGTTCCAAATATAGCGAGATATATTAGAATTCAGAGACTTAAAAAGTGCAGAGGTCAAATAGCACGGAAGATTTTGGAATAAATAGTTAAATCGAGGAAGAATATTCATTTTTATAGTGTTGATTCTCCCAAGGAGAGAAGTTGGTAGGGAGGCCCATTTTGTCAGGTCATTCTTAACCCTTTGAATTAGGGGTGAGTAGTTAGTTTTAAACAGATTATTTAAATCAGGGGTGACAAAGATACCTAAATATTTAAAACCCCTCCTGGACACCAGGAAAGGGGATTGTATAGGCATATCGTGGGGGATATTAAAGGGTGTGACAACCGACTTCCCCAAGTTAATCTTGTAGCCCGACAAGGCACTGAATGTGGCTATTGATTTCAAAACTGACGGAATTGATTTCTCAGGTTTATACATATATAAAAGAACATCATCTGCAAATAAGGAAATAGTATGGCTTTCCTCACCCACCCCAATCCCAGACACACCAGAATTAGTCCTGATGGCCTCGGCCAGAGGTTCAATAAACAGTACAAAGAGTAAAGGTGACAGGGGGCACCCCTGTCTGCATCCCCTGCGCACCGGGAAGCCATCAGACATCAGGCCATTTGTATTAACTGTAGCCATTGGGTCTGAATAGAAGGTTTTAATCATATTAATGAAATTAGAGCCCAGGTCAAATTTTTCACCAGAAACAGAAAAGACCATTCCACCCGGTCGAAAGCTTTTTCGGCATCAAGGGAGACTATGAGTGCTGGATTTTTATGTGTGTTAAGATACTGAACAACATTAAGAACGCGACGTACATTATCTGTGCCATATCTGGATTTTACAAACCCCGCTTGATCTGGGTTTATTATTTTCGGAAGAATGTTTTCCAATCTCCGAGCCAGTACCTTTGCAATAATTTTGTAGTCCACATTGAGGAGACTAATAGGCCTAAATGATGAACAGTCTAAAGGGTTTTTGTCTTTTTTTAGAAGTAAACTAATAGAAGCGTATCTCCAGGTAGGGGGAATGCCATCTCTCAGGATACCATTAACAGCGGGCATAAAAATTGGGTGGATCTCTGGCCAGAACTTCTTAAAAAATTCCAGTGGAAACCCGTCAGGGCCTGGACACTTCCCATTAGGCATAGATTGGATTGCAGCCCAGACCTCCTCTAGAGTGAATGCAGCATTTAAGCTGGAGCGATCCTCCTCCGCGATTGTAGGTAAAGGGATATTGTTCAAATATGAAGCAATATCAGCCTCGTCGACCTTATCTGTACTATACAGGGATTTATAAAAATCCCGGAAAGTACTATTGACAATCGTTGGATCATATGTGACATCCCCATTCTGTGTTCTTATCATGTTAATTGAGTGATCATTATTTTGATTTTTCAGTTGGTGGGCAAGCAGGCGACTGGATTTATTGCCAAATTCATAGTATTTCTGTTTAGTGTAAAGTAATAATTTCTGAACATGACGAGTATGATCCAAGTTAAGTGCCGTCTTAACAGCGACTAGCGCCTTTAGGTTTGCTAGAGTAGGTATCTGTTTATGTATCTGCTCTAGCCTGGTCAGTTCTTTCTCAAGATTCTTTCTATTTTCCTCTGAGGCCTTTTTCTGGTGAGAGCTGTAGGATATAAGGTGACCACGTAAAGTGGCCTTAGCTGCATCCCAGATCATAGCAGAGGACACTGGAGAGCTTTCATTGTCGAGCCAGAATTGTGATAAATTGTTCCGGACAAAAGTGCAGAAAGAATCACTATTTAAAAGTGACGTATTAAATCTCCAAGTGGGAGTTCTAGGAATGTTAAATAATGGGTTAATGCACAGATGCACCGGAGCGTGGTCTGATAAGACAATAGAGTCCATACGGCAAGTCTGGACAGAATGTAAAAAGTCTTTGGGAATAAAGAAATAGTCTAGTCTAGAGTACGAATTGTGGGGATGTGAATAAAATGTGTAGTCTCTCAATTCAGGATTTAAATGTCGCCATATATCTATCAATCCAGTATCTGTGCATAAATCTCTAAGGACAGCAGACGATCGCGGGTTAGATATGTTTGCAGAGCAGGATTTGTCCAGAGAAATGTTCATTATGCAATTAAAATCGCCCAGGCCCTTGCAGTGATGGTTAAACATCAAAATCATTTGCGACATAAACTGGGGTGAATCAATATTTGGTGCATAAATATTGAGAATAGTTATATGTTGTTCAAGAATCGAACCCCTGATCAAAATAAATCTCCCCTCTGAGTCCCTTTCTTCATGTTCCAAAATGAAGGGAAGGTTCTTATTTATAAGGATGGCTGTACCTTTTTTATTCTGTGAATGGGAGGAAAAATAAACTTTGCCTACCCAGTCCCTCTTAAGTTTCAAATGTTCTATGTCAGATAGCCTAGTTTCCTGAAGTAATGCTATATCAGATTTTTGTTTTTTCAAATATGTTAAAATCTTCTTCCTTTTGATTACATGGCCCAATCCCTGGACTTTCCAAGTAGTAAGTTTAAGTGAACTATACATGGGATCCACAAAGATGGAAAGTAATTAGATAGCAGTTGCTGAGTGCAGGGAAATTAATCAAAATGCAGGCAGTTGTATAAGAAAGTAAACCTAGGCTCCAATCATCCGACCAAAGGAAAATAAAACACAAAAAACGTAAACAGCAGTGCTTACCCTCCCCTAACGACAGGAAAAAACTACCCCATAAGATGTCACTGGGCATACTTAACCTAGTCTAAATCCTAGTTTAGCAAGTAGATCACAGTAACAACTAAGACACTCAAAACAGTCCACACCCCAGGCTGTATGACACCACTAAGAGACATCCCAGAATAGTAGGTTTCCAAGTTTTGGACCACAACATTAACGCAAAGTATTCTTTGAATACAGACTACACACAGAGCTGATACTGAATTAACAGAACTAAAACTGAAAATGCAAGTGCTGTATTTATGACAAAAAATAATAATAAAAAAAAAAAATAATAATAATATATATATTCTTTTAAAGCACTGCAGCAGGGCATAAAATCACACAAAGTATAATACAAAATGAGAATAAAATAAAAACACCTTCTTCCCAAGGGAAAAAACTGCAAGTCGATCAATCAGCTCCACTGATATTAAACTATTCTCTCAAAGTCCATGTAGTGGTCACAAAGAAAAAATACACAATGTTCAATGGGGGCTCATGTGCATGTAAAGTCTGTCCTTTTCCATTGTAACTGGTAGCAACAGAGATGCAGAAGAAATTACCTCATTTAAGGGTATCCAGAAATGCAGCCGCAGACTCAGGGGTGCTAAAAAGGTGAATTCGCCCTTCATGGAGACACCGGAGGCGGGCTGGGTAGGCAAAGCCACGGTATTTATTAAGACCAGCCAGCGCCTTCCCCACGGTGTCGAACTCTCGCCGCCTTCGCAGGACCTCCGCCGACAGGTCGGGGTAGAACCGGAGCAGGGAGCCGCCGTGGTGGATGTCGCGCTTCTTTAACGCCGCTCTGAGCACAGCCTCTCTTTGGGAATATCGCAGGAACCAGACCAGGACGCTTCTCGGGGGCTTGTCTGGGGCCGGGGCAGGAGCCAGGGCCCGATGGGCGCGTTCAATCTCCAGCGGGGGGTAATCAGCAGGCAGGCCGATTAAAGTTGGCAATGTTGTCTGAAGAAAGTCCGCAAGCGGGATGTTGCCCTCCGTTTTCTCTGGGAGGTTGATAATTTTCAGATTTTTGCGACGGCCACGGTTTTCTAGATCGTCAATTTTCAGCAGCAGCTGCTTCACTGTTTTTTCCACGGCGGCTATGCAGGTGTCATGGGCACTGTGGCTGTCCTCCGTGGCGGAAAGCCTCTCCTCGACCTCCTCCACGCGCTTTTCCAGGTCCGTCACTCGGGGTGACAGAGCCGACAAGGAGCTCTCCACTGAAGCGACAGATACTTTTATTTCGTGCAGTGCCCCGTCAATGGTGTCTAGGCGAGCGCCGACCGACTCATCCATATCGTTGACCCGGGAGGCCACAGACTTTATTTCAGCCAAAATCTGCTCCATAGTTGCTTCATCAGTTAGCGGTAGCTCCGACACACTAGCATCACCTTGATTGGCCTCACTTGGGACACGCGGGACCATTTGTCGAGTGGTTTTCTTCTTAGCGGCAGGACCCGATGGTGAAAAAATAGGAAAATCTTTATCGCGTTGCGGTTTAGGCATCGCTGAGTTACAATTTGACCGACGGTTTTTAGTTTATATGGAAAAAGTTATTAATTTAGTTGTAGCCTGGAGCGGAGAAAAGTCTCAAGCGTCCATCTTGATCCGGATCACGTGACATTAACATTTAATTACGACCCTCCACTTTCGTATTTTAGCCTTTTCATCTTGTTTAATACGGTCCTTGAGATAATTCCACTCTCATAGTTTCCTTTACTGTGTCCCACATGATGACTGGGCTCACCCGACTGTCCTTGTTATCTTCTATGCATTTGTTAATTTCCTCCTAATCTCCTTTTAACGGTCTCCTTGTTTAAGATACTAGTATTTAGTCTCCATAGTGTGGTCTTCCGACTATTGTTTATATGGAAAGTTAAGTAGATTACATTGTGGTCTGATATATCTGCTGTTCCTATTGAACAATCTTTCACTCTGTGTCTATCTTCATTGTTCATCAAGAAAAGATCTATTCTGGAATGAACCCGGTGGTGGTGGTGAATAATGGTGAAATCTCTTTCCCGTTGGTGGCGGCTCCTCCAGACATCAAATAGACCCATCTCTCTGATCGAAAATTAAGATCACTCGATTTGTACTTTCTGCTTTTTAGCTGTGTTCGTATCCCTTGAGTGGTTAGAATTGTGTTCCAATCCCCCGCACAAACCATAATCCTTCACTTTCTGATTTTAACGTATCAAATAGAGACCTGATGAATTTCTATCACTTTTGGGAGGCATATATTAGCAAATGTGACGATACATTATCTATTCTCCTTTAATATTACATATCTGCCCTCCTTATCACATCTTTCTGAGCTCTGTACAAAAATTAGACCATCAATGTTTTTCAACTTTTCCAATTTCATGTTTCTTTTTGACATGTGTCTCCTGAAAAAATCACTGTGCTACTCTTTTTTCATTTTAGCAAGAACCTTTTTTCTTTTTACCGGGTTACTCAGACCATTCACATTCAAAGAAGCACACCTCAGATCACGTGACCCTATCATATACAGTCTGAAAAATCAGCCGAGCCATAAATCCCCCAAATAAAATCTGAATACAAAACAGTGAACATAAACTTGAACTTGAACAGGCCTCCAAACGTGGAGGGAAGTCTCCCTCGCCTGTGACTCTGTTGGTGAGTCGGGGGTGAAGCCTCTCACTTAGAGAGGGCCCATAGCCAAGAATGGCAAAAGAGTTAGGTAACAAAAACTCTACCATCTTACAGGTCCAACAAGTTTCATTTTAGAGAAGCCGCTTCTCCCAGGTGTTGTGTATTTATTAAAGGCCAAAAGAAAATAATCACACTAAGCGGTGCAGCTTACGACCCAGATCCTGATTTCCGCTTGTTTCCTCTGGAACCCGAGGAGTTTTTCTCTCGCTTCTCCGCCGCGGTGCGAGCTCCTTTCCCGGGGTTCGCCGCCAGCTTTCCATCCAGCGCTCCGCCTAGCGTGTTCTCCGAGAGGGCTCCCTCGGTCGCACTGGATCCTCTATTTGGAAACAGTTTCCAGATCTCCGTTGCCTCCTGTGCGTGTCATAAGTGCGGACGCGTCCAGTGAATCCGCATGGGTGTATGGTGTTTGGAAACGGATCCCTCTTTCCTTCAGAGCTTTCTTTATGTCGTTATATTCCTTACGTTTTTTGACTATCTCTGATGCGTAGTCATGGTCAAAATGAAGAGCCCGGTTACCCACCAGGATCTTCCCCTTTTTCCAAGCCTCTCTCGGTACCATCTCCTTGGTGGAGAACTCCTGGAAGTTCACAATGATGGGTCGCGGGTGGGCACCTGTCGGAGGTCTCGGGGCCAGGCTGCGGTGAGCCCGCTGTATTTTCAGATCCACATCCCGCAGCATTGTCAACTCACTCTTGATGATATTCACTTAAAAACGCTCATCGGGTCGCCTTCCTCCTCCTCCGCACTCTGAAAGACT
>NW_020852061.1:0-32363 GCF_000972845.2 Larimichthys crocea | reverse complement strand
CCTGTAGTAGCCCGAGCCGACTTGGCGTTGCTAGCTTGATCCGCCACGTTACTCTTTTCCTGCAACTTCGGCATATTTTCATCACCTTTTTGGCCCTTAACGTTCCGTCTGCCCGCCATCTAGTTCTCACTCGGCTGAATTTCAGTTTTTGAATTATTAAATGGGCAAGTTATCGGGAGTTTGGGGGAGCGGCTCCTCCACACGTCTTACTACTCCATCAGCCAAACCAGAAGCCCCGTTATTCCCTTTTTAAGTTTAAGTTCCCGAATAGACTCAATCAGGACGAACATTCTCCCACGTATGTTGTACCTCTTTCAATGTTTACCTGTCCAAATACCACCCAAACAGTTCTTAGATGGGATAGATTAATAGCGAGATCCTGTGGCAAGGGAAAAAGGCCAGACTTAAATTCAAACACTACAATTAAGAAAGAAAAGGGGGAATGGGACTTCCATGCTTACAGGATTACTACCACGCAGCTCAATTGAGGCTTTAGTCTGCCTATGTTCGCCCACATACACTGCGGCATGGAGGAGTTGAAGGAACGATGGTAAAGGGAATTCCAATAACAGCGTTACTAGTGACAATAAACTACAAACGGAACTGGAGACCCGGAGGACTTTATAAGGGCAGCCTCCTGAAAGTCTTGGAAGGAAATAGTCAAAATTGGCAGATTGAAAGACACATCTAAGATTATGAGGTGGTGCTTACGATTCGGACTTTACGCCAAATAAAACCAGGTAGATTCAAAACATGGGCCACAAAAGGCTTAACTACCTATTTTCTTTTATCCACAAGGGGGCATTTCAAAGTTTTGAGGCCCTACAGAAGGAGCATGGCCGGGAAAGAAGACTTTTATAGGTATCTGCAGGTGAGACAATTTATAACAAAATATTAAAGAGGCATTAAGAAAGATGAGTCGGATTTATTGAGGTATTTTTATTAATTAATTAGTCCAGATCCTGCAACAAAATTATCTCAAAATTATATAAGGCCATACGATTGTCCAAACCAGAAAATACAGAATATATAAAGAGAAATAGGAACGGAAATAAGGATAAATATCAAACGGAGAGCTGGGAGAAAAATATGCCAACTGCAATGGATCTCAACCGGGTCAAACACCTGGCGGGAGTTCTGCTGGAAAGCATAACAAGATTTTTTATCACACCCATTCAGAATCGTCATCAGGTAGTGGGGATGCTTGTTGGAGACTCTGTGGGTCAAGGGAGCCAACCACTCCTATTTTCTGGGACTGCCTGATAAAATCCTATTGGGAGGAGATCCACAAACATATTGAAAATATAATCAATGTGAACATTCCATTAGATTGTGAAACCATGTTTTTGGGAAATATAATGTTTGAAACATGGACCACAAAGGACAAAAATTGCTGACCATATTGCTGGCTGCAAGTAAAAAATGTATCACTAAGAAATGGTTAAGAGTGGAATCTCCCACTATTGACGAATGGATCGATTGTCTACGAAATTTATTTGTTATGAAAGATTTCTTTCTCCCTCAAGGTAGAGAGAGAAAATTTCTACGATCTGGACCAAATGGACGTACGTAAAACCAATCAGAGCTGATTTTATCTGACGGTACTTAGGCCTTGTGTGAATCTACCCTCTCTGTCTTTTTTATCTTTCTATTTCTCTGTTTTTCTGTGAACAGGTGAATACTCATGTAGGGTGCGCTTCCCGGTTTGGTTGTTATTGTGTTATTATTCACATCTGGAATAGTTGGATCCAGGGAGAAAGCTCTGAGGGGCAGTAAGTTCAACATCACTGTACCTGGGACAAACTGAGTTAAAGTATGTATGAAGTTGTATGTGATGGGTCTGCCTTTCTGAATAAAAAGATAATAAAAAAAAAGGTGAAGAGGTGTTACCACCAGGGTACTTGTGACACAGTTGGACTGTCTAAGTGGATGGTTCCTGGACAGGACAAGTAAGGGACAGTCATGATCAGGGTGGATGACAGTAGGGTATCCAGCTCATCCATAAAGCCACAGTTGGCCTGGCGGACAGTAAATGACAACAATGTAGGCTTTAACATATTATTATTGTAATAATTATCAATGAGCCAGTAGTGTAATATATTTAATACGTATTTGCTGTTACTTTTATCTTGTACTTTTTAAGGTATAATTGACCTTACTTAATAAAGGACTTATGCCACTACTGCATAAAAGTAAGGCCACAGTCAAACACAAACAGTTGGAAACACGGAAATCATCGAAACATGAGGAGCTCATGAATTATATCACCGTGTTTAACAGTGTGAGCTCATTGGTTTCTTGTGTGCACACCATGTGCACACTAACAGGCTGCTTATAATGAGGAAAATTAATAATGAACTGTAATTGCTGCATAATAGGAAACAACAAAGCAAATGGAATACGTACTTCTGGGCTAGGAGGGGTGTTGTTTTAGAACCTCCATAAAAGCATGCAGAATTTGGCATGAGGTTTAAGTATGTGTCAAAGTCTTTGTTGGCTTCAAACACAGAGGCCAGCAGGCCAAAAGAAGGGCGAGGAATGGGGAAGAGAAAGAATATATCTCGGCTTTTATGGAAGAAGGCCTCAGTGAAAAAGAGTGTTTCTTACACCTAGAAATTTCTGCTGAAAAAACACTGCTGAATTGCAGACATTTATACCCCCCAAATTATGAATAAATGCCAAATATACTTCAGGTACAGAACAAGTTTGATTAAGATAATAAAAACATAAAACAAAATATAAACAGATACATGTTCTTAGAAATGTATCCTGCATACAAGTCTGTTTTCTACAACTTCTGAGGCTGGGCAAGTCAAGGTATCTCAGATCTTCTTCTTTTCTTCCAAAATTTCATGAAAGATCGAAAGATGTTTCGACACCAGGAATATTAATCCTCCAGTTTGTTCTGGGTCTCCTCACAGTTGGACATGTCTGAAAAACCTCCACAGGGAGGCGTCCAGGAGACATCCTAATCAAGATGCATGCAGCAAAGGGCCACAGGTCGGATTCTAACCCTGGGCCACTGCTCAGCCTTCATGTGTGGGGCAGATGCTCTACCCGCTGAGCTAATCAACACCCCCTCAACTGACTCCTTTAAGTGTGAAAGAGCAGTTCTAATAAACTCCTTCACTGAACTCTGATTCAACATGCTCTGAGGCAGAATGAATGAATTCTGGGTGCTCAATAAGCAACCTATAATGGCATCTACCTGTAAATCAAGCCACACTCTTAATTCTGCATAACTTTAAGCCTTAATATGATTTGAACGGTGAGTTGTATTAAATTCACCCTCAGTACAGTTGTCATGAACGGGGAAATTAGCTATAGAGACCAAAACTGTTTTTTGTACCAGGCTGTAACACTGTTTATTTCTGCTGTGAAGACATTTGGTGTGTGTTATACTACAGTGGCAGAAACTTGTAGAAACAAACATAAGCAGCCCATGCTAAAAAGAAAAAACTTCATGTGGTCCCAAAGTATCAAGTCCACAAGGTATCTCAGAGACATGAGTAGTTTAGTTCCGGACATTATTTCTTCTTGAGCGAGATTCGAGGTCAGTAACTTTTTGCTGGAGATATCTTTGTTGTTCCAGGCAGGTGAGGAGCGCCCGGGTTGCATCCTCTGCCCAGTCCTCCATCTGCCCCACGCGCGTCTCCGTTTCTTCTACGCGGTCAGATAAACCTTGCACTTGCGTTGCAAGTTTGTCGAGTTTGCCATTAATTTCTTGTCTCAGGCCGACTATCTCACTTTTAACGCCTTCATTGCCCTTCTTTATGTCCGTTTTCAGCTCGTTTATCGCCATAATTATGTCTTCAGGGGCCATGCTCGGTCGCGTGTCGCTCAGGTGTGCTGTGGCTTGTCCCCCTGTAGTAGCCCGAGCCGACTTGGCGTTGCTAGCTTGATCCGCCACGTTACTCTTTTCCTGCAACTTCGGCATATTTTCATCACCTTTTTGGCCCTTAACGTTCCGTCTGCCCGCCATCTAGTTCTCACTCGGCTGAATTTCAGTTTTTGAATTATTAAATGGGCAAGTTATCGGGAGTTTGGGGGAGCGGCTCCTCCACACGTCTTACTACTCCATCAGCCAAACCAGAAGCCCCGTTATTCCCTTTTTAAGTTTAAGTTCCCGAATAGACTCAATCAGGACGAACATTCTCCCACATATGTTGTACCTCTTTCAATGTTTACCTGTCCAAATACCACCCAAACAGTTCTTAGAGTGGGATAGATTAATAGCGGCAAGGGAAAAAGGCCAGACTTAAATTCAAAACACTACAATTAAGAAAAGAAAAAGGGGGAATGGGACTTCCATGCTTACAGGATTACTACCACGCAGCTCAATTGAGGCCTTTAGTCTGCCTATGTTCGCCCACATACACTGCGGCATGGAAGGAAATTGAAGGAACGATGGTAAAGGGAATTCCAATAACAGCGTTACTAAGTGACAATAAACTACAAATGGAACTGGAGACCCCGGAGGACTTTATAACGGGCAGCCTCCTGAAGTCTTGGAAGGAAATAGTCAAAATTGGCAGATTAAAAGACACATCTAAGATTATGAGGTGGTGTGCTTACGATTCTGACTTTACGCCAAATAAAACCGATGGTAGATTCAAAACATGGGCCACAAAAGGCTTAACTACCTATTATTCTTTTATCCACAAGGGGGCATTTCAAAGTTTTGAGGCCCTACAGAAGGAGCATGGCCTAGGGAAAGAAGACTTTTATAGGTATCTGCAGGTGAGACAATATTATAACAAAAATATTAAAGAGGCATTAAGAAAAGATGAGTCAGGATTTATTGAGGTATTTTTATCACTAATTAAGTTCAGATCCTGCAACAAAATTATCTCAAAATTATATAAGGCCATACGATTGTCCAAACCAGAAAATACAGAATATATAAAGAAAAAATGGGAAACGGAAATAAGGATAAATATCAAACGGGAGAGCTGGGAGAAAATATGCCGACTGCAATGGATCTCAACCGGGTCAAACGCCTGGCGGGAGTTCTGCTGGAAAAGCATAACAAGATTTTTTAATCACACCCATTCAGAATCGTCGTCAGGGTAGTGGGGATGCTTGTTGGAGACTCTGTGGGTCAAAGGGAGCCAACCACTTCCATATTTTCTGGGACTGCCAAGTGATAAAATCATATTGGGAGGAGATCCACAAACATATTGAAAATATAATCAATGTGAACATTCCATTAGATTGTGAAACCATGTTTTTGGGAAATATAATGTTTGAAACATGGACCACAAAGGACAAAAAATTGCTGACCATATTGCTGGCTGCAAGTAAAAAATGTATCACTAAGAAATGGTTAAGAGTGGAATCTCCCACTATTGACGAATGGATCGATATTGTCTACGAAATTTATGTTATGGAAAAGATTTCTTTCTCCCTCAAGGTAGAGAGAGAAAATTTCTATACGATCTGGACCAAATGGACTGAGTACGTAAAACCAATCAGAGCTGATTTTATCTGACGGTACTTAGGCCTTGTGTGAATCTACCCTCTCTGTCTTTTTTATCTTTCTATTTCTCTGTTTTTCTGTGAACAGAGTGAATACTACATGTAGGGGTGCGCTTCCCGGTTTGGTTGTTATTGTGTTATTATTCACATCTGGAATAGTTAGGATCCAGGGAGAAAGCTCTAGAGGGGCAGTAAGTTCAACATCACTGTACCTGGGACAAACTGAGTTAAAGTATGTATGAAAGTTGTATGTGATGGAGGTCTGCCTTTCTGAATAAAAAGATAATAAAAAAAAAAAGGTGAAGAGGTGTTACCACCAGGGTACTTGTGACACAGTTGGACTGTCTAAGTGGATGGTTCCTGGACAGGACAAGTAAGGGACAGTCATGATCAGGGATGGATGACAGTAGGGTATCCAGCTCATCCATAAAGCCACAGTTGGCCTGGCGGACAGTAAATGACAACAATGTAGGCTTTAACATATTATTATTGGTAATAATTATCAATGAGCCAGTAGTGTAATATATATTTAATACGTATTTGCTGTACTTTTATCTTGTACTTTTTTAAGGTATAATTGACCTTACTTAAGTAAAGGACTTATGCCACTACTGCATAAAAGTAAGGCCACAGTCAAACACAAACAGTTGGAAACACGGAAATCATCGAAACATGAGGAGCTCATGAATTATATCACCGTGTTTAACAGTGTGAGCTCATTGGTTTCTTGTGTGCACACCATGTGCACACTAACAGGCTGCTTTATAATGAGGAACATTAATAATGAACTGTAATTGCTGCATTAATAGGAAACAACAAAGCAAATGGAATACGTACTTCTGGGCTAGGAGGGTGTTTGTTTTAGAACCTCCATAAAAGCATGCAGAATTTGGCATGAGGTTTAAGTATGTGTCAAAGTCTTTGTTGGCTTCAAACACAGAGGCCAGCAGGCCAAAAGAAGGGCGGAGGAATGGAGGAAGAGAAAGAAATATATCTGAGCTTTTATGGAAGAAGAGCCTCAGTGAAAAAGAGTGTTTCTTACACCTAGAAATTTCTGCTGAAGAAACACTGCTGAATTGCAGACATTTATACCACCAAATTATGAATAAATGCACAAATATACTTCAGGTACAGAACAAGTTTAGATTAAGATAAATAAAACATAAAACAAAATATAACAGATACATGTTCTTAGAAATGTATCCTGCATACAAGTCTGTTTTCTACAACTAATCTGAGGCTGGGCAAGTCAAGGTATCTCAGATCTTCTTCTTTTCTTCCAAAATTTCATGAAAGATCGAAAGATGTTTCGACACCAGGAATATTAATCCTCCAGTTTGTTCTGGGTCTCCTCACAGTTGGACATGTCTGAAAAACCTCCACAGGGAGGCGTCCAGGAGACATCCTAATCAAAGATGCATGCAGCAAAGGGCCACAGGTCGGATTCTAACCCTGGGCCACTGCTCAGCCTTCATGTGTGGGGCAGATGCTCTACCAGCTGAGCTAATCAACACCCCCTCAACTGACTCCTTTAAGTGTGAAAGAGCAGTTCTAATCAAACTCCTTCACTGAACTCTGATTCAACATGCTCTGAGGCAGAATGAATGAATTCTGGGTGCTCAAATAAGCAACCTATAATGGCATCTACCTGTAAATCAAGCCACACTCTTAATTCTGCATAACTTTAAGCCTTAATATGATTTGAACAGGTGAGTTGTATATAAATTCACCCTCAGTACAGTTGTCATGAACGGGGAAATTAGCTATAGAGACCAAAACTGTTTTTTGTACCAGGCTGTAAACATGTTTATTTCTGCTGTGAAGACATTTGGTGTGTGTATATACTACAGTGGCAGAAACTTGTAGAAACAAACATAAGCAGCCCATGCTAAAAAGAAAAAAACTTCATGTGGTCCCAAAGTATCAAGTCCACAAGGTATCTCCAGAGACATGAGTAGTTAGTTTCAGCATAGCCAACACGCTATTACAACCCCTTAACGCGCTGAAAGCTGTCCTGAGAGACTTGATGAAGGTCAGGACACCTAAGGACTATTAATCTAAATCATTTTACAAACTTGGCTAGGACCGCATCTGAGCAGTCATGGGGCAGCTGAACACGGCCTGGGTGCACACATAGAGGTATTGTTGGGTAGAGGGTAGAGAGTTCATCTTTATCATTTATAAATGATAAAAATTAAACCATTGTAGATTTTATTAAGCAGTGTCTTGTAAATATAAACTAAGCACAGTAACACATGGATGTGATAAAGTAGACAGCATTAATTCATCTGCCTTTATGTTTTCATGGTAAACGTGTTGCATATTCCAAGCTTTTAGATAAAATGTACCATATTAATATTGTAGTATACTAATAGTCAAATCCTTTTGCCTGTCCTAAGTAAGCCAATGATACGTAAGGGTCAAGTTATTTGTTTTGTTAGTGTATGAGCTGGTTTGGTGACCCTGAAACCAAAAGTTGAACGTCATTTAACTAAACCCGTGCCTGTTTCCATCTGACAAATGGTCTTGTGTTTGGACTTAAATGTCATAATCATTTGCTTTAGCCTCTTAATGCACGTTAAGCCATTTTCCAACACAGGACATTGACACACATGCGCAAACACACACTTGCACACATACACATGCCTTATACAACAGATGTTGTACTTTGTACTAACAAATAGCATGTGTTTCATTAAGACCAGTAACTGGACCGCCTTAAGGTGCAGGTCTAGGTGAAGTGGACTGACTAAACTCCTGATTCAGTTTGTCGAGAAATGGAAAGAACACAAATGACAAACTTGCAGATGCAGATTCCACTGCGGCGGCTGTGGCTCGTAGGTAGAGCGGGTCATCCACTAATCAGAAGAATGCAATGAATGGTTATCTCCTCAAACTGATGAGCAGTTGGCACCTTGCATGGCAGCCAATGCCATCAGTGTGTGAATGTGTGTGAATGAGATATGTACTGTAAAGCACTTTGAGTGGTCAGAAGACTAGAAAGGTGATATATAAGTACAGTCCATTTACCATTTACCATTTGATTTGTGTTTGATGGTTTAGGAGACAGAGAATAAGAGAGTGCTTTGGTGGAGAAACATGCTATAACAATGACACTAAGCAAGTGCTGCTACGAATAAAACCAGTTAATCAGCAAAATAAAAAGTTATTTCCTGATTTCATGGTTAAATTCAGCACGACACGCCCCAGCAACCCACCTCAGCTCCCCCCACCACCGCACAACCCTGCTACGTCTGGCAGGGTTGTGCCTGATCCTGTCTGAATTCACGCTAATGCTTGCTTACAAAGTAGTCTCTGGTTCTTGTCTGTTGTTCCCCTAACAGGGAATAACTCCCTCTCTACCTTCAAAAATCTCCTGAAGACCCAGAAAATCTATTCTAGAATTGTCACTTGATTCTATGTGAGTAGTACTTATTGCTGTCCTTGTCACACTGTACCTTGATTGTTTCCCTTTTTGTGAAACAAAAGTCAGCTAAATGACTTGCTTCCTCCTACTCACTTTGGTGCATAGGGCACTTAAAAGCACTTCCCTTTTGGACAATGGCTTTACATGTGGAACAGTATAAGTAAGTAATAGTAAAATAAATAGAAAACAGTAATAGTAATAGCACACTTCACTACAAAGGTGAAGCACCGAAACGTTGTTTGCAAATGCAAATGCAGTATAAATATGCTTGCATCCAGAAGATGTGAGGGTGTTTGAGGGTTTCACGCTTCTGGTGGACAACAGTTTGTTGCTACAGAATGACAGTGTTAAACAATTAACAGAGTACAAAACAGTGACCAAGGGGATGAGACATAGCTTGGAGCTTCTGAGAGCTCAACAGGTCCCTACTGAAATAATTTACTTCCCTGGACACAAAGGCTGCTACGTTGTTGGACTGTGACTGTTTTGGAAGTGAAAGTTCTCTTGGATTTAACCAGAATCAAGCTCATGGATATGTTGCTGAGTTGCCCCTGCAGGTTGGGAAATGGACTTTATTTGAGTCCTTCCATCTTTCCAGATGTATTAATAATTGTATGAAGACCAATTTAATATTATATTAAATAATATTTTCATACATTTACAAGTAAACATTTTGAAAACAAGATCACTGCTAAATTATTTTTAGCTTTGTGACCTTCATTCACAGTCCAGGACCTGAGTGCATAATGACCTGAGTGCATAATGAGCTGCTCAACACACTTAATTTCAGTTCACCACAGAAGACAGAATTGAAAACAAATTTTTCTTTGTAAATCTTGCCCCAGGAGTTCTGAATTCATAGGTGAAAGAACACAGCGCAAACATGTCCTTTAGATGGGGATTAAAATGCTCTGTTAGACTGGTTTACATTCCTTGTGTGATTTCACAGAGGCTTGTGATTGGCAATTTGTCATGTCTGAGAATGGGTTATGAAGGCTGAAAGAAGACAGGCATGATGAGCTTGTTTGACATATGAAAAAGCAGAGTAAGAGACAGAGGGGTTGGTGGAAGATTCTGGAGGCCATAAGGTAACTGTAATCAGAGAGGAGAGAAGAGAAGAGGACATAAAAGGAAAATAGTGAGAGAACATACAAAGTCAGCTTTGGTTGCTCTGTAAATGAAAGCTTCTGAAGCATGATTCATCCAAATCATTCACCCAGATCATTTTACTGACCCGGGATTAATAAGTCTGTAGTCTCCATTAACCCAGATCTTTACCGTCCTACACCTGCCTAACACTGGAGCACATATACAAAATAAAATTATAAATTGCACCATTCACTACTCGCCTTTTAACCTGTATAATTTCATCACAACATGTCCCAGTCAATCTGCCTAAAAAGCTAACAGAATATGACAATAAGTAGTAGTTGCCACTGCTAGCAATAGCTTTAGTAGTCAGGACTTAGATGAGCTAACAGCAGAACGGTACACTCCATCTGAAGGAAGAAGAGGCTAAGGCCAACAATATAAATATTCAGTTGGTTGCAATCTGCAGTCTCACCACTAGATGCCACTAAATCCGAAACGGATATCCTTTAAGAGATTGAGGAAAACATGTTCCTAACAATTTGAAATATGGAACACTGCACATAACAAGCCGTAGACACCTGGCATGTCAGTGAGATTTTGCGGGAGGCTATTTACTGGGACCAACTCCCATGATAGAAAAGATAGCGGTTATGGAAATTATTGTATAAAACCACTAGCGTGCTTATAGCTGCTCAAACATAAAGTATATGCATAGTGAAGCGCAACCAAATGTCTTAGGTTTTCCTCTGTGTCTGTGAGAATCAGTCAGCACCCATTGTGTTCTTTTTGTATATCAACTGCATGACAAAGGTTGCCAGGTAAGGACTGCAAGCATGTGAAAGCAGGGGAGAAGTGAGCAGCCTTGCTCACACAGAGTGAGGGATAGAAGTCCAGTCCAGATAGTAGAAGAGGTTGTTATGAGAAACAGTGTGGAGAGTGAATCCAGGTCTGCTGTAGCCTCTGTTCTGACCTTGTAGATAAACATGCACCTGTTTGTAACAAAGAACCATATTCATAATTTCAATTAAACTGCAAATGTAACCAATTTCTCTTCAGTCTCACATGTCTCCTCCATGGAGGTTCTCAAGGCAAGCAATAAATCAGCCTTTGGAATAAGTTGAATGTGCTTTTTCATTTCAATTAATTGAAAAGGAATTAGAGCAAAATCCAAAACATTTAATCCTGTAAAAGCCATGACTGGTTGTCTGATATGCTATAGAGGCCTCTTTCTTAGAGAGTAGACACTTAATATATATATATATATGTATATATATCAAGGTGCCAACTGCTCACCAGGAGCAATATCCAAATATCCAAAGCACCTATAATAATACTAAGCCACTACTAAGACACACACACACGACTGATTTATGTTAGCTAGAGTTAGTTAGTACATCTGATAGTAGTTGCTTGTGAGAAATGTCAATATGGCAATGTTCATTGTTTTATGTGCACAACTACGCACAAAGTGCTCAATGTATGGTCTGTTAAAGTGGTGCATGCAGTGACTATTGTGGTTGTGTGTTTGTCAGACATGCAGAAATGCAACATTTCAGTAGGCGATAAGGAGCTGAGGCTGACAGCCAGGTAAACAGTCCCCATTCATTCTCCAAACTATGAGGGGTGGAAATACACACTGATATGTAGGCACTGTGAGCCTAGACGAAACAGTTCGAGACAACATTCTCACACAGACGTCATGTTTGACACAGGATTAGACTGTTCAACCTGTGTTTGACCCATTAATACCAGACCCACGGCACTGTCTAATACATGCATATGCAACTCGAGATCTATGCACAATAAACTGCATATTTATGAAAGCTTGCATTAAAATAGAAAAAGAAGCATAAAAATAAATTTTTATCAGCAGTGGCGTCACAATTCACAGAACTGGTTGAAGGGCCATTTTTAGAGAGCACATTCACAAACACACTGTCCACGCATTTGTGCTAAGTAAACCTTAGATCCATCCAAAAATTCTATGATGTGTGGTTAAATAAGTCAGTCAGTGACATCTGTGGATAATGTTACACTAAAAATGAGCTGAGCCATCGCAGTGTTGAGTCCAGTAAACCATCATGTATTCTCACTCCTCTAACGTCTGTGAACTAACGTTCAAAACTAAGGATGTCCTGTTGTCTCATGGACATAAAATAGGCTGACTGACTTGGGCCAGCAGAGAAATGCATCAATACATTAATAATATTTTAATTGTTCAAACTTGAAACATATGAGGCAGCGCAAACATAAGCTCTATGCTACATACATACAAAATCTATTATAGAGAGTCAGTTTTACCAACTTGGTGAGTTCTTGCTAGAGCAACTTTTCAGCATCTTACTCAGTAGACATGAATGAATCAATCTTACTGGTAATCTCTTCTACAAACTTCATGTTGGCTGTGGCTCAGGAGGCTCGTCCACTAATCAAATGATCAGCGGTTCGATCCCTGGCTCCTCCAGTCTGCATGTTGAAAAGTCCTTGGCCAAGATACTTAAACCGAAATAGGAGCAGTTGGCAACTTGCATGGCAGCCAATGCCATCAGTGTGTGAATGTGTGTGAATCGGTGAATTAGATATGTAGTGTAAAAGAGCTTTGAGTGGTCGGAAGACTAGAAAGGAGATATATAAGTACAGTCCATTTACCATGTCAGAAGCAACATGGAAAGCAAAAAGTATATCGTATAGCATTATATGAGCATTTTAATTTACTCTGAAGGCATAATGCTTCAGTTAGGAAGATCTGGACTCCACTGATCGTCTGTGTAGTATCATCACATTGCATTTCAATAAGATCCAACTGCATGTCCTCCTCCACTCCCTCCTGTACGCCCTCCTGTACGCCCTCCTGTATGTCCTCCTCCACTTCTTCCTGTACGCCCTCCTGTACGCCCTCCTGTACGTCCTCCTGTATGTCCTCCTGTATGTCCTCCTGTATGTCCTCCTGCACGCCCTCCTGTATGTCCTCCTGTACGCCCTCCTGTATGTCCTCCTGTACGCCCTCCTGTTTGTCCTCCTGTACGCCCTCCTGTATGTCCTCCTGTATGCCCTCCTGTATGTCCTCCTGTACGCCCTCCTGTATGTCCTCCTGTACCCCCTCCTGTACCCCCTCCTGTACGCCCTCCTGTACGTCCTCCTGTACGCCCTCCTGTACCCCCTCCTGTATGTCCTCCTGCACGCCCTTCTGCACGCCCTCCTGTACGCCCTCCTGTATGTCCTCCTGTAGTCCTCCTGTACGCCCTCCTGTACGCCCTCCTGTATGTCCTCCTGTACGCCCTCCTGCACTCCCTCCTGCACTCCCTCCTGTACGCCCTCCTGTATGGCCTCCTGTATTTTCTTCACATCACTGAGAACCTCCTGGTTCACATCATTAGGCTAAGTTTACTTCCAATCGGAATTTAACATACAGATGTGAGAGTGATATCAATGTTCTCAACTCCCTCCCAAAAAAGCAAATAAGTTTGTTTGTTTTTTTCCAAAATGTCAAACTACTCTTTAAAGAAGTTTCAAGATGGAGGAAGAGGGCTTTTTACTTAAAAGAAAAAGCAATTCTTTGACATGGCTAGTGCTGGCCTGTACACTGTCAGCTTACTGAAATTAGAATGAATCTGTCATTAATGAAAGTTTGACATCCCCCCTTGCTCCTCTCTCTCCAACTCTGAGCCACATGTGGTCTTCAAGCTGCAGCTCAGCTCTATGCACACATGGTTTGATTTAGTGCTGTGGAAAGATTAAATAGGAGTCAGAGAAGCAAAAGAGAGCTGTGTCATTTCATATTACCAAATTTAATGCATTTCTCAGAAGCTTTTATCAAAGCTACAGTTCTACTTAAAGACTGGTACGTCCTGAGCCCAGTCACTGCTTTATCTGGATCATGACTTGGTTTATGAGATATTCACAAAGCCTTGCCAGTATTAGCTAATTTAGTTTACATTAGTTTATCTCTGTTTTAAGCACATGATCACATAATCATCTAGAAATGTTACAATAGTTAAACATAAAAGTTGACTGAATGCCAATATGGTTCGATTTTGCTGTAGAGGCAGACAGTGCTCTAAGTTTGTATCAGCGCAGAGTGGTAACAGTTACATTTCACTGAAGTATGTGTTTTCCATATTTGAATAAAAATACACCAAATTTGAATAATTCTAAAAACCGAAGGAAGAGAAGGCTAGCATGGCAGAGGGAGAAGTAACAGCAACATGTGGCAGTCAGTAGTTAGCTAAGTTGACTGCTGGTGTCGCAGCTGGTCTTGACTATAACACTGCTACAGGTGGGTCCTCTTCCAGCTCCACTGTAAAGAATCTTGGAGTTGTTTTTGATCAGGATTTGTCCTTTAACGTCCACATAAAACAAATTTCGAAGACTGCATTCTTCCACTTACGTAAAATCAAATCGTGTCTCAAGCGGATGCAGAAAAACTAGTCCACGCATTTGTTACTTCAAGGCTGGACTATTGTAACTCTTTGTTATCAGGCTGCTCTAATAAGTCTCTTAGGACTTTGCAGTTCATTCAGAATGCTGCTGCACGTGTTCTGACAGGAACCAAGATCAGAGATCACATCTCCCCCATTTTGGCTTCCTTGCATTGGCTACCTATTAAATCTAGAATAGAATTTAAAATTCGTCTCCTTACTTACAAAGCTCTTCATGGTCAGGCACCATCGTATCTAAAAGAGCTCATAATACCTTATTACCCCTCTAGAACACTGCGCTCTCAGGACGCTGGGTTCCTTGTGGTTCCTATAGTTTCCAAAAGTAGATTGGGAGCCAGAGCTTTCAGCTATCAGGCTCCTCTTCTGTGGAACAAACTACCATTCTGGGTTCAGGAGGCAGACACGGTCAACACCTTTAAGAGTAGACTTAAGACTTTCCTTTTTGATAAAGCCTATAGTTAGGGCTGGCTCAGGTCATCCCTTAGTTATGCTGCCATAGGATTAGACTGCCGGGGGACTCTCCCTCCCTCCCCTCCCCTATCTCTCTCTCTCTCTCTCTCTCTCTCTCTCTCTCTCTCTTTCAGGGTTATGCCTAATCAGGCATGGTATTGGTTGAAGATGCAGTCACATCTCCCTTTACTGAAAACTCTCTCTCTCTCTCTCTTTCTCTCTCCATCTGTAAACATACATGTCTCATTAATGCATGTCACTAGCTAAACTTCTTCCCTGGAGTTTCTGTGCTCTGTCGTCCAGCAGGTTCTCGTGGATCGTGGCTGCTGCTGTAGTCCTGCACGACGTCCACTACACATATTATTACTGTCATTATTGCTGCCATATCTCCATTACAGTTTATAGTTAGTTGATGATTTGCTGCTGCTGTGCATCTGTGTCTCTCTATCTCTATCACAGGTTCCACTGCAACTGTAATCATTTTATCATTCATTGTGATTCATTGTCATTTTATCATTCATTGTAATTCATTGTCATTTTATCATTCATTGTAATTCATTGTCATTTTGTCAGTCATTGTGATTCATTGTCATTTTATCATTCATTGTAATTCATTGTCATTTTATCATTCATTGTAATTCATTGTCATTTTATCATTCATTGTGATTCATTGTCATTTTATCATTCATTGTGATTCATTGTCATTTTATCAGTCATTGTAATTCATTGTCATTTTGTCAGTTATTGTAATTGTACAATATGTTTGTGTTAATTTGTCCTGTACACGTGACATCCATTGCACGTCTGTCCGTCCTGGGAGAGGGATCCCTCCTCTGTGGCTCTTCCTGAGGTTTCTTCCTCATTTTTTCCCTGTTAAAAGGGTTTTTGTGGGCAAGTTTTTCCTCACTCGAACCGAGGGTCTAAGGACAGAGGGTGTCACTCCCTGTACAGATTGTAAAGCCCTCTGAGGCAAATGTACTTTGTGACTTTGGGCTATACAATTAAAATTGATTTGATTTGATTTGATTTGATTTTGTGAAGTGTTCCATGTTTCTACAGTAGCCCTGAGCAGACACACTAAACACTGGCCCTAGATGGGGACTGTGTGTGTGTGTGTGTGTGTGTGTGTATGTATGTATGTATGTATGTGTGTGTGTGTGTGTGTGTGTGTGTATGTATGTATGTATGTGTGTGTGTGTGTGTGTGTGTGTGTGTGTGTGTGTGTATGTATGTAAACAGGATTTCTCACTCTTACTCAAAGCCTACAGCACAGTAACTAAAAACAAATTCTTCTCATCTGAAAAACACACAATGAAAGCCAACAACAGCACCAGCTGGGAGTGTACACCACCTCTAACAAGAACAGGAAACACTGTGAGCGTACACCAAAACATGAGCAGGCTGTGGTGTCACATAAAGTTACAGAAAACACAGTCAGACTTTATACAACAACATGAATCCTAAACGAATCTTACCTTTAGCTTTATGTGAACTCATCATATCATCAGTCTGTTTGTTGTCAGTTTATGTCCTGAGATGTTTTTGCATCTTAAGTCTTCAATTCATTTTTAATCCTGGACTAAAAGTGATGTCGTCGTCCATTTTGTGTCTACAGCTGTTGTAATGTGGATCAAATACTCTCTTTACCTCACACTCTGGCCCAAGCAGACATTATGTCTGTTTCTGAAGACATAATGTCTGCTTTTCTGTAAACATTTATGTAACATTTACAGAACAAACATTTATGTAACATTTACGGAACAAATATTTAGCAACTTTGGCCTCCACACTCTCTTTGTCTCTCTGACCTTCATCACTTCATCACTCAATATATTTCATTTGTATTTTCAATTCAAACTCTTTCTGACCATTTTATTTCATTATTTCCCTCTAAAATGATGTGGACATACCTGTCTGAGGTGGGGTGACAGCCTGTCTGGACTCGCTGTCAATAGTTTAGGTATGGAGAGTTCTATGAATAAGACATAGACATAGGATGTGTATTTACAGTCACTGAATCAAACAGCAGGAACATGAAGCATTAGAATACACCAAGAGTGAAAATGCACTGACAAAAAGGAGTTTCAAAACTGAATAAATAATACGAAATATGAAATAATAATAGGAAAGGCCTGCAATGAACACAATCAAGTAGTGATTAAGACAGAAAAATATTTATTGGTTAAAATAGCTTTTCACAGATACAATGAATGAGTTGTTTTGCTATCAGGCACTTACACTGTACAACAGTGGATCCCCGTGGATTAACATTGTCTGAATAACTGCAACAAATGACTTTTGCTCTTGTTCTGTGAATGAAGACATCTCTCACAGAACGAGTCAATGAAACCAGTGGTCAGATGTCTGATATTATGCACTGTCATGATTTCTGTATTATACAATAAATTAGTAACATGTGTATCAGAAAGCTCACCTCACTTACTGTGTACATCATATTAGATCTCTATCACCAAGATCTCAGTGCAAACGCCATTGTAGCTGAAAGATCCATGACACATGTAAGTACCGACAAAATGATGCATTTAAAAATGGCAACAAAAAAAAAAAAGACAAAAAGAAAAAAGCCCAAATTGAGATTGATCCTAGTGTTTGATATTTGTGGAGCTACACTGGCATACATATTAATATAACTGACTAAATATTAGTCCAGATCTATAAGCAGTCTTCTAAAAACTCACATTTTATTGTGACACAGTTAGCTTGATTTACAGTACTAAATATCTATTTCTCAAGCAGCAATGGTTACATTGAGTCTGAAAAACAAAACAATACCTAAAGAACTAAAATCATTCACTTAAATATGTAAAACACAGGTAATCATTCTACGGTATTTCTCTACTGCCCACAAAAGAGAAAAAATTTAAAAACAAACAAAAAAAAAACACTCTGCACAAGCAGATCAGAGATTGCTTTGTTACAGCAGTCTGAACCCTCATCCCTGCCACTCTCACACACACCCCAAAAAAAGACAAATAAAATCACAAAATGAAACATAACACCACATAAATTCAAAGTTTATCAGGAAACAACAGTCCACACCGACTGACAAAGTTACTCAAGAAAAAAAAGATTTACTGTCAATAAATATATAGTTTGTGGGGAGTTAATGTAAAATGTTAACTGTGAATAAGAGACACTGTTTAGTAGTCAATCTTTCCTCTTAGTGACAAGTGTCCTACACTAGTAATAAATACATAATGAAAAATCACTATAACTGATATTAAGCATTCTCTCCAGAACCTTTGCTGTGAGTTGTTTGTCGAGGCTGCAGCTCTGGACTATAACTCCTGTCTGTTGTGACTGAGAGACAAAAATGTGATTTTCATAGGAACTGGGATAAGATAGTTATGATGTATGAATATGAAATGAAAACAGTGAAAATGTATATATTATATGATTCACACATAAATTCAGCTTTATTATACGAGCAAGCTGTAAGAGTAACTCGATTCAAGTGTGGCTATGAGTCCATCAAACTATGTTTCATTACAAACTGTCTGAAAACACTTGAGGGGCTGTGTGGAATGTTGTGTGTATCAGTCACCTCATCTTTCTTTAATGTGACCTGGGTTTAATTATCCGATTTCATAATCTTGGCTGTCTATTAGTCTTGCTTATAATGATGTCTTATTCACCAGCTGCATTTCACACAGCTTTGTAACAGAGTGCACCAAATCCCCACACCAGAGATCCACAGGTTTATCTCAAAGCAAGAGATTAATTGTAATTAGTGGTAGGCGGATCGATCCAAATATCAATAGTATCGATACCAAGTCGGTATCGGATCGATACTAGCCTGATGAGATGCAGAACTTCAGAAGTCTTTCTTCAGAAGTTCAGCATCATTTGCATTGCTGCGGTTTCGGCAAAAAGGAAACAGCCAGGTCGCTGGACTCGGCGCTCCTGTTGACCCTCTCCTCCCTCTTGTGTTTAGATGTTGCGCCATCACATGTCTGACATGACGTGACTTAAATGCGCAATGCAAACGAACAAGCAAGTTGCTGGCTCAGGTTCATCAGTGCGCGCAGTACATGCCAACAGAAGAATGGCAGAGAGGAAGAGGAGTGCCGTGTGGCTGTATTTTCAAAATGTGGGATTTGTAAAAAGCTAGTCAAGTATAGTGGAAACACTACCAATTTATATAAACATATAAAAAACCATCCAAAAGAAAACATGGAGCTACAAAATAATAAAAAAGGAAACATCACAAAAAACACTTACGGTCATGAAAATTAATTGAGATTTAGCAATTCAATGACGCATCCACAATATTTATTGAAAAGTATTGGTATCGGTAGCGGCGATACTGGCACGTATTTACTTGGTATCGGATCGATACCAAAATATGCAGTATCGCATACCACTACTTGTAATGGCCGTCCTCTCTCAGGAGCTAAGGTGGAGTAATCTCTTACAAAGAAAGCAAATGACTTATCACTTAACACTTATCTCCAACCAAAATTCAGCATTGTTTGTTTTTTTAAAAATAAAGAAGATCTTCACTTTAACTAACCTCAACTAAATAGTAGTCATATGGGTTGTTTGTTTGTTCTTTTTAAACCAAACTATCCATGGTTATAGTTAGAATGATTGCCTTGAATCAAAATGGATCTGGATGTATTCATTCTCAGTTTTGTTTCTTGTTTGTTTCTTGTTAGTTTATACTGTAGGGATATTGCTGTAAATTGACTGTAAATCAACCAGAGGGCTTATGTTAAAAAGACACAACGAAGGAGGTAACTTATTGTAAAGCTATCACCAGATCTTCAGATGTCAGCTATGACAGTGGTAAGTAAAATGTTGTCACCAATAGGAAGAGTTGCAGAAACTGTAAGAGCAATATGAAAAAAGATTTTTCCTTTAATGTAAGCTTATAAGCTAATGTAAGCAAATTAAAACCACATTGACTTTGACCAGTGTGATCTCTGTTCTTCACCTGACCACTGATGACTGGTTCTAAGGAGACTTGCATCATTCCTGTAGTTGTTCTGTTTTCAAAAAGCTGGGTTAGCTCCACTAAAAAGTTATGGTAAACATCACTGAAAAATATTTGCAACTTGTACCTTTGACAGTGTTACATAACAAGTTGTCTCTTAGATTGACTAAGAGTCTCTATACTGAAGACAGTGATCAAAGTTAGTCCCACCTCTTACATAAATCGATGTGTTTCCTGATTCTCAGCCACCCATTCTGTCAGACAGGCAGAGGTGGGAAGAAACAGGGCTTACACGTCCAGGTCGTCCGGCCTGGCTCGGCTGCTCATTCGGCTGCTGGCCCGGCTACAGGGTCTGGCGTCCATCAGTGCCAGCGGCTGCAGCTCGTGTCCAGCTGATGAGGACAGTTTCTTATGCTCGTGGGTATCATCGGGGAAGTCAAAGGCTTGTGCATGGGAGTTTGAAATAGTGCTTCCTCCACCATTCTGACCGAGCCGGTTCTGCTCTGTGGAGTAGTTGGCCCAGTTCTGCTCATTGGCCTGCTTATTATAATTACGGCATGAGCCAGTTCCTCGCTCCCCAGTGGCCAGCTTATAGCCTGGAGGGGACATGGGTGAGAGTGGGGCAGTCGGGGAAGAACAGCCATTATAGTAGGCATACTTGGCGGTGGACAGTTCTTTAGGAGTGGGGCTCAAGGTCCCTCCACTGGGGTAAAGTGTAGGCTGCTGTTTGCCCTTCACACGATCTTTGATCCTCTTAAAAAACACATAGAAAAGCTCGATGACATTGAGCAGCAGGGACACCAGTGAGACCACTAGCATGAAGATGATGAAGACAGTCTTCTCTGTGGGACGGGACAGGAAACAGTCCACTCTGTGTGGGCATGGGGACCTCTCACAGGTGTAGACTGCAGCCAGGCTGAAGCCATATATGTACCACTGAATCACCAGAAAGCCCACCTCAAACATAGATTTAAAGAAAATGCTGACTATATAGGTTCTGAGCAGGGCCCCTTTCATCTTCACTTTACCGTGCTCCTCGATGCCATACTTTAACTTTTTCATCTCAATTTTCTTCAGCGGGATGTCAACATCTCCTCCATCATTTTGCACGGCTTTAAGCACCTCCTCCTTCCTGTTGAATTTCTGTTCTTTTCTGTTCAGATAGAACACATGAGCCAGGTAGAGGAGTGTGGGCGTTGACACAAAGATGATCTGGAGTACCCAGAAGCGAACGTGAGAGATGGGGAAGGATTTGTCATAGCAGACGTTCTCACAACCAGGTTGTTGGGTGTTACATTTGAAGGCAGACTGCTCGTCTCCCCAGGCTGATTCCACTGCAGTACCCAGGACCAGGATCCTGAATATAAAGAGGACCGACAGCCAGACCTTCCCCCCGGCAGTAGAGTAGGCCTGGACCTTGTCCAGCAGACGACCCAGAGCACTCCAGTCACCCATTCTCAGGGAGCGTTAGCTGGTAAAAAAAAAAAAGAAAAAAGGATAATGTTGTCTCACAATGTCTCAAAATAATATACAGACAGAATTCACTATTAAAAATGATTTTAGGTTCAGGCATACACAGATACACTACAGATAGTAGTACACAACAGTATTTGTGATCTTTAGGGAACATTAACATCCTCAGCATTCTTCACATTGTGCCTTTTGGTAGCATTGTGTGATTAAAACAGTATCATTTTTAAAGGAGACAAAACTAAATGAAATATGAGATATAAGAAAAACACAGGCTAATCCTGAATAAACTGAAGAAGACAATTCAATTTGAGTGGTTATGTAAAGATAGTAAACCCTCCATTAAATGCCTCCAATAAAAAAACAATGTGGAAAATATGTCCAGTGAGAATTTCTGCTGTATTGTCTTCTTCAGCGTTTTGGCAATGTCAAAGTTTAACTTGCATTCTCTACTCCTATACTTAGTGTGAAGTAGCAAACAAATCTGATTCAAAGTTATAAACTCAGTTCCATGACTCATTCCTGCTTAGCTGTTCTTCAGACTGAGTTTGTGTGCCGGGCGGAAAAGCAAAAAGGCTTGAGAGGATGGCAGAAAATCCATTGAGTGATGTTCTCTTCGGCAAACTTTTCAGAATGAGGTTACTGTGCTACTTAAATGTCAGATAAGTGTGTGCAGCAGATAAAGAAGTAAGCTGGTAAGTCGTGCAGATACACAGAACATTTCAAATGTACGGTATCAGTGGACTTCCTGACAGTTTAGTCCTGATCATTGTGACCTAATGCAGACCACATTGTCCTGCTAAAAACTAGTTAGAATTACATTTTCATTTCACTATAGCTAAAGTAGAGTCACAGTTAGGGGATGTAAAATACTGACAAGCTTACTGCCTTGAACAAAACTATCATGACTGTCTGCCGTAGACAATGTAAACTCAAGAGTGTCGAAGCTACACAAGAATAGACAGTAACTGCTGAGCTGCTCTGGTCAGGTAGTCTTTTTTGTAATTTGACAATGCAAGCTGTACAACTGTACAATAAAGTGCTTCTAATCTGCAAAAATGTCAAAGAGGAAGTCCTCAAAGTTAATGATATAAAACTATTTTAATCCAGATTTCATCCTCACCTCTCAACCATTCTATACAACATTTACAATCCATCCATCGAATTTCCCCAAACTGACTTGAAAATGACAAAGCAGAGCAGATCTCATCAGGTACAGAGAAAAAGCCTAATTTTACTTCACAGGAAAGTGACCATGCCTTTATCAGGAAGTTCATGTGGATAAGTAGGAACGTTCAGTCTAATCCACATGGTGCCAAACATGTGCTCTCACTTATCTTATAATAAAGCACATACACTGTATCCTACAAGCTGACCTGCAAATATACAGAATGGACTGTCATTCTGTATAAATCTCCTTTGGGGTGTGAACCAGGAGAGGCAAAAATAGCGTTCATTCGGAGCTGGGGACAATATGAACCTTTTTATTGTTGTTATTAGTCAAACAATGTCCCGCCACTTTCTACATGAGTGAGTTTGTCTGGTGAAAATGACAAAGACAGAGATGAACAATGGACTCCATCTCCATGACTCTCTGCAGACAGTACAGTATTTTTCATTTCTGAGTGTTGCAGTTTTCAAGTTTACTGCTGCCAGAGTTTGTTTGTTTGTTTGTTTGTTTTTTGACTTAAGTATTTAAAGTCGGTTATGAAAGAAGCCGAAATCTATAAAATAAATGTAAAACTTTCAAAAGTTAAAAGTTGAGAGGACAGAGGAGTGAAGAACACTGCAGTAAAAGCACACAACAGCAGCAGTCTTGAATGGAAAAACAGAATAAAGCGTTCAGGACTTCGACGCGCCTCATTTAAAAAAATTAAAAATTGAAAAAAAAAAAAATCTTATCGTTTATCACTTATTGCTCCATGCAGAGCCTCAAGTTTTCTTTGTGACGCTTCAGTTCGAAGAAAGCAGACAGACCGAAGAGGAAAACTTTCAAACTCTCTGCGCTGCCTGAAGTTTGCAGCGCACAATCTAGACCGGGAGTGCTGACAGAGGAAAAGTTCTCTTCAAGAATCAAGAGAACAGACTGAAACTTACCTGTAAAAGTTACAGAGAGAAAGAAGAGAGCCCAAAGGGACTTTCTCCTCCACTTGTAGAAATCACTCTCTGACGAAGATGAAATCCAAGTTTGGGAGCAAGAGGGAAACTGAGTGGAACTTGTCAAACCTCCTTTTTAAGAGTCCCGTCAGGGGGAGTCAGTCACCTGATCTCTACGTCAAGACTGGACCGGAGCCCCTGTCAGAGAGGACAAAGAGAAAAGAAACAGCCAAGGTGTTATTTGATTTCATGTTTCATACAGAACACATAATCTGAAAGAGATCAAATACAAAGTACTTCTTTATTTAGAATATCAAGTGTTTGGCATCAGTGCAGGAATGTAACTACGTGGGCGACCTTTACACAAGTACTGCAGTTTTTTTTTATTATTGAAGTCTGATCTGACTTGTGTTTTACTATGTAGCCTGCATTTACCTGCAGTTACTGATTACTGTGCACATTGAGTTTAATTCAACAGTTCAGTGATCGGCTTATAAAACAAATGTTCAAGTCAGCTCAAGCTTAAACTGATGAAAAGTGAAGAACAGCTGACACATGAAGAACACAGCACTGCGTCATGTAGACTTAACTTTGTATCAGTCTTCAGTCAAATTTCAAATGCAGGACATGGACTATGTTTATATGAAGAGCTTAACACTGTGTGCAGCAATGACTGCAGTGATTTTATTATATTACTTTCGAATAAGTCATACAACCAATTAATGAGAAATATTATGTTGAACAACGTAATTGTAATATTTCATTCCGTCATATCATCATAGTCTAATAAAAAGCCTAGTGCTGTCTTAAAAGGACGTATCTGTAATCAAGAAATAGGGAAATGTATTACTACTACTGATAATACTGATAATAGTAGTAGTGATAATAGTAGTATAACTGTCTTGGGTCTCCTATGCTGACCAGTCCACAGCACTACCTAGTGATGGAAACATTGTAGTGCAGGTGTATGTATGGCAACATGCAACAAGCATAGACATATATACATACACATATATACGTAGACATATATACATAAACATATATACATAGACATATATACATAGACTATATACCTGACGCCGCATTGAGCGGGTTGGTCGTTGGTCGCGATACGTCAACGGGTCCGCCATATTGGATGTGGCAGATCTGCCCGTAAACTAATACAAGGAAATGGACTGAACTTCATAAAGCGCCTTTCTACAAAGTTCTTTAAGTTATGTCTCTTATACACCCATTCACCACACACACACCACAAAATATATATATATATATATATATATATATATATATATATATTATATATATATGTGTGTGTATGTGTGTATGTGTGTGTATGTATGTACACGTTAGTGCTCTTTATTCAGAAAACCCTCATGTCACATCTACATTTCAGGATCTGGTTATTATAGACACAGATTAAATGTTAAAATATAATATTTCAATATTTTCATCACAGTAACAGTGTTACCACACATTAGTAGCTGTAAACATCCGCATTGAAAAATACATACGTTGGTTTGGTGCTTACATAAGGAGTAAACATTTATAATCATCACTTTAAAAGTTACATACGTTGTTTTTGGTGCCTGTTTGTTTCCCAGATATATTAGTGTGTGTGTGAATGGGTGTATAAGAGACATTAACTTAAAGAACTTTGTAGAAAGGCGCTTTATGAAGTTCAGTCCATTTCCTGTTATTAGTTTACGGGGCAGATCTGCCACGTCCAATATGGCGGCTATGTATATATGTCTATGGCAACAAGTAAACAGTCCCTGTGTGTAAGAATGCATTCTGAAGAATCTGAAGCTCATATGAAGTTTCAGCAGTCTGTGGTAGACAAATAAAGTATCATCAAATTTTACCATCTATTTAGTATGAATTCATCTTGTCTTGTCTTTACACAGTGTTTCCTTGCTGACCCACAGCAATAACAAAAACAGGAATTTGTACGAATCTGATTTTCTTTGACAATCACTGGATGATACCCACTTGGTTCATCTAACTGAGACTCTTTCTATTAACCTACATCAAAGTTTGGAATTCATACATTCTGATTTAAATTTGATTGTCACTTGACACTTTCATCAGGAAAAGATTTTTTTCACAGCCACCTTGGACAGGACAAATGCTGAAAAAGACCAAAACAGTTTCAATGCACATACATGCCTGTGAATATTGTTTTAAGACAATATTGCAAAAAAAATTGTGAGCCTATCTTTTAATCTTTGCTCGGTTAGTCCCTCACATGGACTAGCATGACCTCAGTTGGGGGACAGTTTTTTTGGCAAAAAGCCTGACAATTCTGAAACATTATGACGGTAAATCACTGCTAGTTTTAATTTTTTGTTATGACGCATATCTTTAGTATACACTTACATCATACATAGTACACTTTGTTTTGCCCATAAAGTGGGAATATAATAGTTTGTGGATTTGTTCTTGATAAAGTATAATCTTGCGCTCAACTTTATGATCAATCTTCCCAAACACATCACCCGTGAAATGAAACCACAATTAAGCTGATGTGTATACATATAAATAAAAAGAGGAATGTGTATCTGAAAACAAAATGATTCCAACTTTATGGGAAATAGTGTATATTACTTCTTTTTTCTTCTTGCTTCAATGTGAACCTTTTTGAATTTTTTTCAGCCGCTATCCCCTGATATGCTAAACATTATGCTCAAACAACTATGTAACAGAAAAGACATTTTAGATGTGTTAGAACACCAGTCATTAAATCATTTGACATTTCATGCAATGATATAATGAGTGTCATCTGCAGAGTAGGTAGTTATAGTTAGAGTTTTTGGTTGAGTTGTTTTGATCAAATTTCTTCCATTTATAAATGATTTCCAACATATTAATGACACCAATCTATAATAAATGTATTTAAATAACTGACTGTGCTTATCAGTAAGTTAATGTCTTAGATCAGTGTTGTAAAACATTTATTGCAGCAATACAACAACAAATATGACACATCATTTTTAATGAATAATGAGAATATTCCTTTCAGTGAAGAATGACTAAAATATTGTTCATCATCGGAACTGTAAAGCCCTGTTAAGCATGTCTGGTAGACTGGGTTGCTGTGTTTCATAAATGACTGCAGTATATAATAAGTAATATATCATGGAAATAAAACTATGAAGAACCAAAGCACATTCTATTTGGTTATTTGTAGCAATTTTCTGAGGCCAGCACACAGTTCAATCAAAACCTTTCACACAAACCAGCTATTGAGCCATCTAAAATTCTTCAAGAGTACCTGATCAAAAATAATACAAGAGCAAACATCCAGAGCTAACATAAAGATAATTCATGTATCAAGGGTCCTTCTCTTTAAGACACAGTCAATGGTTTGTCTGGTCAGACCCTGAGCAGCAGAGGTGGACAGTGGAAAGCCTCCATACTCTCGATTCCCCTCCAGGCTGGTTATAGTGAGTACTGTTTGTTTGAACTGATCACATTCTGACTAGATTTCTTTGTCCTAACTCTTTCCTCTTTCAAAGTAATTATTCCACGAGTGTTAGAAGTGCCTAAAAATGTGTCCCTTTAAAATACAACATAATATGAAAATTCCTTCTCTGTGATATCGAAAATTACACTGCCCGTTGCATATGCACATTCCTCATAACACCATACGTGTTCTGTGATATATTGTCAAAGATGAGAACTGCCGACACAGAAGCCCACCTCCAGGAAGATCTTGAAGCATCAACTGAGTCATGTAAGTTGCAAAATAGGATCCCTTTATCTTCATCTTCACCTTCCTCTGTCATCAGTATACTTGGGCTTCTTCAGTACATTCCCAAAGTATTGGTTCATCTCTCATCCCTTCTCTTTGTGAATGATGTGGACGACATGGCCCAGGTAGATCAGAGTGGGTGTGGACACAAGTGATCGGCAGACCCAGAAATGAATGTATGAAATGGGAACTTTGCGTTGTAGCACGTGTTTTGCATCCTGGTTCATGTTGTCCAGTAGAACTCAGACAACTCGTCTCCCCCCCAACTTTATCGGCAGCAGCACCCAGGACAAAGATCCTGAACAGGAAAAAGTGACACTCATCCAAATCTTGCCCACCACAGTGGGAGTGAGACTGGACTTTGTCTAGTAGTGAGGAAAGTGAAGGACCAAGATCCACCCATCGCGTATAATGAAGTCTAAAACAGAGCAAACCACACATGTCAAACTATACAGGTTGTACATTGCAAAAAAAAATCGAGACACAAGTTATATATTTTTTAGTTTTAAGTGTCCTGGCAACTGCTTCGCTAAGAGTCAGACCCTTATTAAACTAGTGAAGAAGATTTAGTGTGCTGCATAAACAAACATGACTGCGAAATTTAAACAATTATAGGCTGTAAAAAGCTAGCCAGAAAACAATGTTGACGAAGTTTATAAAAATGTTACAAATTTGAGTTTAAACATTAAGATTCTTATCGTCCCTATTCAAACATTTGTCTTAAACACTTGTCAGTTTTGACGTACTTTTAAGAGCAACTTCCAATAGGAATAAATTTCCGAAGGCTCAGAAGATGTATGACAGCACAGCAAATCATAACCCGCTCATGGAGATTGTGGGTTAAAGTGAATATGATGAGGTCACTGCAGAGAATTTTAAGGGATAGCTTTAACAGCATGCTCAAAGTGATTATTACGCAGATGTTAGTCATAGAAACAGCCTGTCATGGAGAGACATACGGCAACTTCTGCCATATTGTTTTCATAAATATGGACGAATATCGTGCTGCTTGGGTACAGAGGGAGAAGGAAAGGATGGCACGTGTGCAGACCTAAAAACAAATTTAGTGTTGATACATTAATACAAGCCTGTGCTCCAGTGATGGTAACATCTTATAGGTAATAAACCTTACCTTTCCCTGTGATAGCGCTCTAAAGAGCTCACTTTCTTATACCAATATATATCAATTCCTACCTCTCATGAAAATACTTCGTACAATAATATCGTACTTTTCTGCCTTCACTCCAGCAAATTCACTTTATAGACGAACTTAAGTGCTGCTTGATATTGCGGGGTGGTACTTACTGGAAGTAAAGCTAACATTGTTTTGAAATATGCTGAAATACCTCCTGGTGACACAATAGAAGGTTAAGAAATATAAATGTACTCGCGCTGTCGGCTGGTTCCTAGGATTTAGAAATTCCTCGGCAGAAGCCCATCCAGAAGAGCCAAGCGTCGAGGCTACAAAAGATGTGACCACTGACGAAAAGCAATACTTAATACTTGTTGGAGCCTGTGGGTTGGTGGGTTCTTACTGACTCAGGCTTTCGAGACAAACATTTCAGCGCTGTTGACTCAGAGCTTCTCCTTTCACTACAAACGCTGATGATTTGATGAGTCAATGTGTCATCACCTTAGTTCCCGTTCAAGACTCATCATTATTCAGACTGTAAATCCTAGTTTACCAGACATGCAACAACGTTACACCCAGACTGTCCGTGTGATTCACCCACCCGCCCTATCTGTGTTAAATTTATTGTGGTGAAATGTGTAGGTATTGACACATAGTGTATGGAGACAATATGAAAACATGTCATCAAGTAATGTTGGACAAATGGGTTTGTATTAAAAAGCTAATGTGCATGTTACAGGGATAAATAAATAGTTTAGAGTATGAGGATTAAAAAAGTAGACTGTCAGTTATTTTTCAAAGAGTGACCAGAGATAAGAATTCTTCATAATGAATAAATATCATACAAATGATGTCAATTCTACTCAAAATGTTCAAAATACATGCATCCAATAAAAAGTGAGGCAGGTCTGAAGACTTGGCTGAATGGGAAGAACAAGGTTGAGCATCAACACGTACGCAATGCCAGTCACAAATACCCGGCTGGCATAAAGCTGACAAAAGAAGAAGCTCCTCACAAGCATGGAAGTTTTAACCTATGGCAGCAAACTAAGGGATGACCTGAGCCAGCCCAACTATAGGCTTTATCAAAAAGGAAAGTCTAAGTCTACTCTTAAAGGTGTTGACGTGTCTGCCTCCTGAACCCAGAATGGTAGTTTGTTCCACAGAAGGAGCTTGATAGCTGAAAGCTCTGGCTCCCATCTACTTTTGAGAAACTATAGGAACCACAAGGAACCCAGCATCCTGAGAGCGCAGTGCTGAAGCGCAGAACCCTCCCTCAAGCTTTTTCCTTTTTTGGCCAGGTGTCCCTTGATACAGAATATAGAATCTTAATGTCAGCATGATGAACAAAAAAAAACAGTCATTGGTCAAAACGACCCTTTTATAACCCCTATAAAAATATTTTCAGATATTGTGTTTGTAATAGACGTCCTAGTCGTAGATGTGTTTTCACACATTGACAAGTCATCATCAACGGCACTGCTGGCAACCCCTGAAAGCCCCTGGAACTTGCAGTGATAACATGATTATACAATACAATCACCTCGGAGCAGTGCATACATTTTGTTCCAGAAACTAAAACAAAGCAGACAAAGAAAAGTGGAACTAAAACCAGAACCTGTGACAGTGGATATATGTTCATGTCATTTGTGGGAATAGGGTTTTACTTTGTTGACCTCTGACTACTGTTACTTGACGTATCTAGTTTGAAAATCTGGCCACTGATGTTTATGCAGTGCAAACAGTCTCCACCATGCTTCAACAGTCTATATAATCTCCTATTATTGATCCCACTCTGTGCAGTGTGTACAGTGTTTCTATGTTGCAATGCTTCCTGGTTCTTGGTTTGCTTTGTGGTTGTTTCATTAAACTTGAATTTATGCTTTAAATGATACTGAATACCTGGAGAAAAGGCAGGGCCCATTTAAAGCTGCTTTAATGTCAGCTGACAATGCGATCTAGTAGCATTGTACAAAACAATTAAATGGTAAATGGACTGTACTATATATCACCTTTCTAGTCTTCTGACACTCAAAACGCTTTACAGGACATATCCATTCACACTTCACCACATTAATTCACTGATGGCATTAGCTGCCATGCAAGGTGCCAACTGCTCATCAGTTTGAGGAACTAACCATTCATACACATTCACACACCGATGGCACAGCCTTCAGGAGCAATGTGGGGTTCAGTATCTTGCTGATGAATCTAACTTTAGACTTTAAGAGCAGCTTCAACTTCAGCACGTCGCACACGGTTCCCGGAGTAGGAGTTAAAAAAAATGTAGGAGTGAAAGTTTATCCATCCATTTAGAACAGCTGATCTGTTGTCAGATATTGTCAGGAATGAATAACTAAGCTATCATGTCGCAATATTGCTGCATGACAGACTGTCATGTTTTTTTGGAAGTTTGGGTGGGTCAGTCAGACCTGGGAGGAACCTGATGATTCTGCAGTCTTGGCCCAAATTATAAGAGGAAGTGAAAGAATCCTAGTCGCAGTTCGAGGACTAACTAGGCAAGTCAGTGGTCATCACTGAGGTAGGAACGTTTCTCACTGTAATAGAGTTAACACTGTACAAATACAATAACAATATTATTATTATTATTAATGGAATTGTTAATCTTAGGAATAACCATGATGGTGTATTTAATTAGTTGACTGCATTTCACAGGCATCAGAAATGGAAGTTTGATTAAGCTAAATGTATTGTTCTAAAATGTAAATTAGCACACATGAGAAAAATGTTTTGAACTGGAAGTTTAGTGTCCAAACATGATCTAAATCTGATTTCTGATACTATTTAAAATCTATTTATAGACAGCTAGATCCAGTAATATTGGCATTAGTGTTAGCCAATCGTTAAAATTTGAATATAGAGTAAAACAATATAGTGGCAAAATGCATTATGGAAAAATACATTTATACTACAAATTTATCTGACTGGTCCTGATTGTTTCTCTTTAGTAGCAAACTGGAAGTCTGTACTGGGGTAATTCTGACAGCTACACAACACTTAGAAGTGCTGCTTCTTTGATTTTTAAGACTAGAAAAGCAGCAGCATATAGTATATCACTTCAGCTCTTCGATCACTTTTATCATCCGGTCAATCTAAATTACATCATGTTCATAATACTTCATTGTGTTTTACCTCATGGACTTCTTAAGTCTTATCGTTCCATAATGTTCCTAAAATTAGCTACAGCAACAGTTCCTCATACTGAAACAAGAAAATAGGCCCTTGGTCAGTGGTTGGAAGCAAGCATGTGACTATTCTGAAAGTCTTCTGCCATAGGCTGGATTAAGGCCATGGCAGTAACTTAGTGATCATTTAATTAATTACAGATTTGTTAATCGTCATACATTGATTTCCACGTCAATGCATTTTTCTACCATATGGCCCTCTGTGAAGCTCTGTAGATTTGCGGTGACAATGTCCCCAAGAGCCCTTGTGATGCACAGAATGCTCAGCTTTCTAAGTCTTAAAGTTCAGTGGGGTTAAGGTCAGGTGACTGTGGAGGAAGGCCATGACAGGCATGAAGAATGGAGTGCTGCTTCTGAACTAAAATTAAATTTTAAACTTAATTAACTAAATTAGTTAGTTAATTAATTAGTAATAGACCTTCCTAGGTGTTTCGCCACTCTGAGACATAGCCCGAGATAACTCTCCTTCTCTGCTGCAGAACCCTCATTCGCACCTTCACACCTCCAGAATCAACTACTGCAACATCCTCTTTGACACACAATTTGATATAACCTCCAGTACATCCAAAACTGTGCTGCTCACACTCACCCGCACTTGTGACCACATTACCCCTGTCCAGTCACAACAACAATACCTGATCTAGGCGTAGCCACAATCCATGAGATGTAGCCATGATTTTATGCTATAAAGGCCTCTGCCTAGAATAACAATGAACAACTCTGACACTTTCACTTACTTTCTAAGGACTCTAACTTTCTGATCTTTCGTGATGGAATAGCAGTGTAGCGTAGCATGTTACATAAATCTGCCTGCTCATTGCATTCAATGTCTCAATGCCCACTTTCAGTTTTCCTGTGTAAAAA
>NW_020852060.1:0-10396 GCF_000972845.2 Larimichthys crocea | reverse complement strand
AGGTTTAAGCCGGTTCAATATTGTAATTAACAGTTTGGCCAAAAGTCCTCCTTCCCTTTTTCTTCGAGAGGAGTTCTCGAGCATTTTCGTCTCAGTCTCTAACTGACATTCTAACAGGTGCAGATCAGCTGCTGCTTGATTTAGGTCCTGGTTGCTTGTCAACCCTCACAGCTGGCTTGAGGAGAAGAGGGGGGAGGGGGCCACAAAAGCCGAGCGGCAGCCATTTTTAGGTAGTTCTTCTTGGCACTTTAATTTGACTTGGCCCCTGTCCGAAAATGGCAGACAGAGACAGCAGAGCACTAGCTCGTTAACATGCTAAATATAATTACCATTAGCCACTAGGAATTAAATCATGCTAAATATAATCATGGTAATGCCAAACATGGTAAGGTAATTGCTAGTGCTTCAGCGTTAACAGGCTAATGCTAACATGCGAATATGCTAACATGTTATGTTACAGGCTAAAGCGAACATCCAAGCGAACATGCGAAATGTTAACTGTTGAAGCCCACCAAGCAAGCGCTAGCATGCGAATGGTAACATGCCAATGTTAACTGGTAGCACAATCACGCTAACATGCTAATGCGAACAGGCTAATGCTAACTGCTAATGTTACGGTTTAGCCCGTCAGTAGTGCTAACAAGGCTAATGTTAAACATGGCTAATGTTAACATGCTAATGGTAACAGGCTAATGCCCTAAAATGCCTAATGTGAACATGTTTAATGCTAACTGCTAATGTTAACGGCTAGTGCATCAGCGCTAACATGCTAGGCCAAAATCCAAGGGTAACTCTACCCATCAGTGGTAACTGCTAATGTTAACTGCTAATGTTAACATGCCAAGGTGACTGTTAGCCCATCAGGCGTTAACATGCTAATGTTAACATGTTATTTAATGTTAGCGCAGTCACGTTTAAAATGCCTAATGTTAACATGCTAATGTTAACCCAATGCTAATAGCGAACATAGTAATGATAACATGTAAATGCCAAACATGTTAATGTTAACATGCTAAGGCTAACATGCCAATGCTAACAATGCTAAGTGTTACAGGCTAATGGTAAACGAATGCCAATGTTACTGTTAGCACATCAGCGCTAACATGGCTAATGCTAACATCGGCTAAGTGCCTAACATGCTGATGTTAACCTGTTAGCCCATCAGTGCTAACAGGCTATGTTAACATGGCTATGCTAAAAACATGCTAATGGTAAAATGCTAATGCTAAAATGCTAATGTTAACAGTAAGATGCTAACATGCTAATGTTTAAACTGCTATGCATCAGAGCTAAAATTGCGAATGCTAAAATGCCAATGGTAACATGCTAAATGTTTAACCATGCTAAAATGGTTAACATCCCAATGTTTAAACTGTTACACATCACCGCTAACATGCTAATGCTAACATGCGAATGACTAACATGCTAAATGTTAACTGTTAGCCCATCAGCGCTAACAACATCCTAATGTAACATGCTAATGCTAACAGGCTAATGGTAACATAGAAGCGAAAATGCTAAGGTTTTAACAGGTTTAATGCTAACAATGCTAATGTTAACTGCTAGTGCATCAGCGCTAACAGACATGCTAAGGCTTAAATGCCAATGGTAAAATGCTAATTTTTTAAAACATGCCTAAGGTTACATGACCAATGCTAGCTGTTAGCCATCAGCGCTAACAGGCAATGCTAACATGCTAAAGATCTAACAGTGCTAATGTAACAAACGATGCTAATGTTAACTTTAGCCCATCCGCTACATGCTAGTGGTTAAAAAGGCTAATGTTAACATGCTAATGCGAACAACATGCTAATGCTAACTGCTAGTCCTCAGTGTTAACATGCTAATGGCTAACAATGTTTAACTGCAGCCTAAAATCTATTTAATTGCTAGCACCACGTAAGCGCTAGCTGCTCCTGTGTTCTAAAATAAACATGTTTAAAATGAAAAAAAATGACTGTTTTAGGTGTGGCTTTTTTGAATACAGACCCACAACAGCCCACTCGTCACGCTTCAAAATTTCTTTTTCTAGTACTGATTTGCTGAGGCATGTCAGTATAATCATGGGGACGACGGGGCCATAGTCAGGCAACGCAAAATTTCTTTAGAATTTTTCTAGTTATTATGATTAATACTGTTATTATTATTATTATTAATTATTAGTATTAGTATTGTTCTAACTAAAGTTCACCACGTTGTTACACTTTCTTTAAGGGGTTTACAAATCAGACAATTTTTTCATTACCACAATATTTTAATACAATCGCATTGGGTAAGAAGGCAAGTTAAGTGTAATTGTCAACGCTGCTATGTTACAATACTACAAGAATTGAAATAGCCGTTTCCCCTCAATCCATGGTTGCAAACAGCACCATCATGAAGGTAAAACATACAATATAAAAAGATATACAGTTAAAGCATAATAAAGTCTTTAAATATGGCAAATATCGCAGTATAAAGAAAGAATGAACAGTATATATTGCATATAGAAGCTTACTCACGTTGTTTCAGGTAATCTCACACTATTCTAACAAATTCACATTCAATATTTCAAATAATCCCTACAATTCTATCTTTTCAATACAATTTCCATAGATGCATCGGGCTTTCAGCAGAGGGCATCCACGCTGTATTTTCCTGCGCCAACCCGTTTCTCATTCCCAACGCGTAAAATACCGACGCTTTTGTTCAACGCCCCGTGGCGTCTGATAAACCGACGTAAAAAAAGGTACCCTTCCGCGTCGGTATGAAACGCTCTAGGTTGTTCATTGACTCCAGTATAGCCGTTTTGCGCTGGTAAATACTCTCAGAGCAGAGCTCCCCAAGCCATCCATTCACTCCAATAATAACCCGACCAACAGCAATACATGATGCTGCAAAAGCGACAATCCTTGATTGGACAAAACCGAGGACCCTCTGCCCAAGACTGTTTTTCCTTACTATTCAAGATTTCTTTTATTGAAGCATCAACGTGTTCTTCTTCTCAGCACAAACAAGCCAAAGTGTCACTGAATAATTCAAACAATAAAATAGCTTCATGTTGGCCCTCAGTATGGTTTTTTTTCTTTCTCCTTCGGGCCTTAGAAATAAACTTTTATATTCAGGTTTTGGAGGCGGGAAAGACCTACACTTACCCAGAAATGCTCGACCACTGAACGTTTCGAGCTACAATCGATTGGACACCGAGACCCTCTGGCACCGGAAAGTGTTTTTTTTTTTCCTCGTGTTGTTGAAAGATTTTTTTTAATAATATCATCAACGTTTTCTCAGCACAAACACTGTGTTGGTGGTCACCGATTGATATTATGACTGATAAAATTAAAAGTTAATCACTTCTCTGTTTAATGTGCTTGTTAAATAATGGCTGTGTTTTAGACAGAGCTTGTTATCCAACAGACCTTTGAGAAGGAAAAAATGAAATTTCCTGGGTGCAGTTTTTTGCGCATGGAGCGGTACTTGTGTATATAGTCATATACAGTAACAATTTTATTAATGAAAGCTTGCAGGGCTGCTCAAAGGATAACAAAAGCACATGCCGCACACTCACCATGGTAGTTTTGTTCAGTGTTTTTGTTGTCGAAGAAATCAATCAAGGTCGAATTGAGACCTATTTGATGGGTGTGTTTTATTAAAAAGCATGTTCCTGTCACAACTTGGTAAATTGACATCACAGAACATAATCTATATCTGAGCCACCTCAAGCTGACCCCAGAGGGGCAAGAAGGCCATAATCCCCTGATAAATTCATCAACGCCTTTGAGATAGGGGCCTGAAAAATCTGCAACTGCGCAGTGGGACCAACATGGTCGACCCACGGTGCCGAGTTTTCGTACACGTGGCCCCCTTGGGAAGGGTCGAGGTCAGCCGTTCTGTACTTAACGGGCCTAAGTAGTAGTATTTGTTTGATTTGACTAATTTGGATTAAAATGAAATTGTTAAACATGACATGAATATAAGAAGATATTTCAAACCTACCTAGACATTCTTAATAAAGTCACAAACCTAACTTATCCCGTTTTAACCTATATGTGTGTGTGTGTTTGTTTTTGTTGTTATTGGTTTGTTTTTCTTTTCCTGACAAGTGGCAAAGTTGGGATGACACATGGGAACCTGCGCAAGCTTATCTTGATTCTGGTAAGCAGCCCACCACAAAGGTTGCAAAGAGGTTGGCACCACCAAGTTCCCAGTTCAAAGTTCCACAGGTTGAAATGTCACAATAGAAAATTAAAGTTACAGTTGTCACCAGAAAGTTCAGAATAATAGATTGAATACAACGTTCAGTCAGTGTCATCTCCTGTTTTACTCTATAACTGGGCTGAAGTACTAAACAATCGATGGATCCATAGATCAATATGATCTACGTAATGTGTAGGGACAGCTCGCGATAATCTCACTATTGTGTCAACTTCTCATTACACACATACACCGGAAAAAAAATAATAGATCAAAAATAGGAGCAATTAAATATGTGGCTGTGTAGTACACGTATAAGTAGGGTAGTTTAAAATTTCAGTTTAGGAAGTCTAAATTGATATATATTGACATATCCAATTTCGACCCCTAAGGTTTAATCCCAAAAAGGTAGGGTAGTAGCCGCATTGAGTACAGAAACGGCTGACCTCTGACCCTTCCCAATGGGGCCACCGGGTAACGAAACTCGCACAGTGATTTGTGGCCCGGGCCCCCCACGTCTGATAGCGCTACTCAATTTCCACCCCCCCTGCCGCAAAGCTTGATAAGTATCAGGAGGATAGTACCAAAAAAAGAGGGTCAGATTTGGGGACTCACTAAAAAAACATGTCTTTTTTTTGTTGGCCGCCGCGCGGCAGTTTGACCCCAGAGGAACCCGATTTGGAACAGAGGCTCCCCCAGGGGCCCTTGAATAATACTTTGTCGAGCTTTACATCAAGAATAATCTTCACACCCAGTAATTGTTCGATGGGCGGGGCCGGAGAAGGATGCCGTGACAAAAACTAATCCTGCGCCCCTCGCTTCGCCACAAAAATGCCACCGAACTGGCAATGAAACTCACGTGCGCTATTCTAAATAGGAGGTCGGGGTTCAGGCTCCCAAAGTTCCCAACTCTGTAGACCCTGCTAGAAAAGCTAACTACTCTACAGTATGGGATTGTGACAGGACCAAAAGTTCCCAGCAGAAGGCTCCCCCACGGCGGTACTACATAGGTCAAATTTTCACAGCCTCCTACGTCAAAGCATTGTCATTTATTCCCAAAAAGGTGTCCAGAACAGTGACTCTGAACCTTTCAAGGGGGTAAACGGGGGTGAAATATGGGCCCTGGATCAACCCCTGGGCCCTGATACACATACTCAGATTTCAGCCTCACTGCCTCCGCCCTCAAAGCGCTGATTGAAGTTTATTCAAAACACAACAGGTTTTTAAGCCTGAACGACGATGGCCTTCGTTTAAGTACAGAACGGCTGGAACCTCTGACCCTCCCCCGAGGCGCATCCATCTGAAACAACTCGACAACCGTGGTCGACCATTTGTTCCCATGCGCAGGTGCCAGTGGGCAGATTCAGGCCCTATATCAAAGCGGTGATGAGTTTATCATGGGATATGGCCATTGACTTGGGGTCAGCTTGAGGTGGCGCTCAGATATGTTTCTGTGACGTCAATTTAACCATGTGACGCATGCTTTTTAATAAAACCAACAACCCTATCAAATATGTCAATTCGATTCGCTTTGATGAATTTCGCCTTTCGACGACAAAACAAAACTGAACAAAACTCACATGGTGAGTGTGCTGCATGGTTGCTTTTGGTGATCCTTTGAGCACCCTGAAAAGCGTTCCATGAATAAATTGTTACGGTTACTGGTATATGATATATACACAGTACAAAGCTCCAGCGCAAACTGCCACACAAGGAAATTTCATTTTTCCCTTCTCAAAAGGGCTGTTGAGAAAAGCTCTGTCTAAAAAACAGACATTAGAAAAGCACATTAAACAGAGAAGTTGATTACTTTTTATTTTATCAGTCATAATATCAATGGTGACACCAAGTTTTTGTGCTGAGAAACGTTGATGATATATTAAAAGAAATCGTTAACAACACGATAAAAACACTAACTTTCCTCCCGGGCGAGGTTCCTCGGTTGGCCAATCAATTTGTAAGCTCGCAAATCGTCAGTGGTCAGCATTCTGGGTAGTGGTAGGCCTTCTGCTATCCAAAAACATAGGAATAAAAGTTTTTTTATATTATTGTTCAGGTAGAAGGAGAAAAACACAACCCGAGGGCCACAACATGAAGCTATTTTAATTGTTGAATTAATCAGGTGACACTTTGGCGTGTTTGTGCTGAGAAACGTTGATAGAATATTAAAAGAAATCTTAACAACATCGAAGAAAAAAACACTTTCCCGTGGCAGAGGGTCCTCGGTTGTCCCAATCAGATTGTAGCGCACAATCGGTCAGTGGTCGAGCATGCTGGGTAGTGGTTAGCCTTGCCAGCTATCCAAAAATAGGAATAAAAGTTTATTTCTCAGGCAGAATGAGAAAAAAAACATACATATAAAAGGGGACCATTCAACAAAGGATTAACTTTTTATTTTTCAGATATTATCAATGTTTGACACACATTGTGCGTTTGGCTGAGAAACGTTGATGCATTCATAAAGAAATTCTCTAGACAAGAGAGAAAACACATTCTGGCAGAGGGCTTGGGTTTGCCAAATCAGATTGTAAAGCTTGCAGCGTGCATGTATCGGGCTGTGGTCGGGTTTATGATTGGATGGAAATGGATGCTGGAGCTCTGCTTCTGAGCTTCTCTTACCAGCGCAAAAGGATTATACTGGTAGTCAATGGACAACCCCAGAGCGTTTTCATACAGACGCGGAAGGGTACCTTTACGTGGTATCAGACGCAAGGCGGCGTGGACAAGCCGTAGTTTTACGCGTTGGGAGTGAAGAAACAGTTGATATTTGCTTGGCCAGAACTGCAGTTTTTCTAGTTTTTTTATTTAGAAGACCTGGAGTTTTTGAGAACCTCTCAGGGTTTCTTGAACAACTGCAGCCAATTTTCTTGTCATGAGTCATTACAAGGATAGAAGGTGATGTTTTTGGCGCGTTATAGAATAAACCCTCACATAAAAACATCCTCATCAAGAATCACATAAGTCCTACCTATAAATGGATTGACACAAAGCGATGACTGCAGCTTTCCATATCTAGTTATAGTTTAATCACATTTTGCAGAAACAGCCTTTGAGGGGGTGGTTTATAAATTTCTTTCTTTCGTCTTTAGTCATTATCTATGATCGGAGTTAAAGAGAGGATGATACACTAAGAATTGCAAGGACATTCTGAAACGTACAGTTTGGAACAATCATTTCCACGTCTCAACAGCAAGTACCATCATATGCAAACCCAACAGGAGAAGTTGAATTAAACTATGAGGTGATGGTAAACAGGGTCTGTGCAGCTTTCCTCCTGACTTCTTACAACTTCGATAACGTTATTATAAATATTCTGGTGTGTATGTAAACAGTATGAAGAGTAACAGGGAGAAGTACCAAAGATGTACAAAAACTAATCAAACCATGTATATTTCTCTGTTCTTGATTCCACACAGTGCAAGCTCGTAAATGTGCTTTACAAATGATTCCTTTGAAAATTAAATTTAACAGAGTTTCTATTTCACATTCTGAAGAATTGGCCCTGCACTCTCACAAAAAGGCACAAGCCAGGCTAAAACCAAGAACATAATCACAGTCTTTTTTCTCATGATGGTTGGATATTGCAGAGGTTTACATATAGACACATACCTGTCATAGGCCATAGCTGCCAACAGTAAGAACTCTGAACAGCCTAAAGAGTAAAATATGAACCACTGAAAGACACAGGCTGAATATGTTATGATCTGTTTGTCAGATAAAAAGTCAATCAGAAGCTTTGGGTAGAAAGCAGTGCTGTAAACAACAGAGTTGATTAACAAAGCTGCAATGAAAATGTACATAGGCTCATGGAGGTTTGGGTGAATCCAGATCAGATAGACAACAGTAGAATTACTGCAGAGTATCAGAATATATGCTGTGAACATGATCACAAAGTAAAGATATCCGTATTTATGAACTTCAACATACCCATCAAGAGTTATATATGTTACGTTTACTTGAGTATCCATGAAGGTTGTCTGAAGGAAATGTTAAGATAAAAGATTACACTAACAAGCATGCATCATGTATTAGTGTTTCTTTCATTCACCTGTACCTGACCTCCACATACACTTGTATCTGTTGAAATATCACAGAAAACACAGACCTTCAGAATTCAGAAGTTGAACTGTTTGAGTCTGTGGATGCTTTTTAATCAGCCTTCATAACCCTCAATGGATCTCATTAAAATCTGCACCAAGGTCTACGACTATCAGAACAACTTCATCAAACTCTAGAGGCCTAAACCACAGGTGGTGTTCACTGTTTTCCTGTGCCAATGTCATCAGAACTGACACTGTATTACAATCATCATTGCTATAGAAATGCACTAAACAAATCCATTTGTAGCATTAACTGTTCCCCTTGGACAAACACAGTAACATACCCAGTTTCAAAAGAGTTCAGAAAGGTTTAGCGGAAAAACACAAAATTGGATTTTACTCAAATTAATAAACTTTTTAATCTTTAATAAGAATGTGAAGGAGGGGAGAACTGATTATTCTTCCAATATGACTGATGCAATCTTAAAAACCCTTGTGTGGCACGATCGATAGATTGGTGAACCCAGGTCCATTTCTTTTTTTTTTTTTTGGCTTTTGTTGAACAACCTGATTTCAAAAAACAATATGACAAGTCTGGACTGAAGGCAAGCCAGTTTAGCACCCTTTGACTATGGAGCCATGCTGTTGGATTACATTTGTTTGACATCGTCTTGCTGAAATAGACAAGGCCATCGATGGAAAAGAAATCATTGACTTGGCAGCACATGTTACAAAACAGCTCTAAAACCTGTATATATCATTCAGCATTCTCTAACAAAGACCACACCAATATGGCTTTAGATTTCGACAGGTTTATTGCACAGTATAGATAAAGGTGTACCGAGATGATGAAGTGTAGAAGGGATGAGGGAAAGGAGTGGGGGATGAAGACATGAGGGCTCAGGGGTGAGAGATGAACAGATGAGGGTAGAGGGATGAAGGGTGGAAAGTGAAGATGGATGGAGTGTAAGGCATGGGAGTTGGGGTTTGGAGGGGTAAAGGAAATCAGGGTCGTAGACAGATGAAGGGAAGAGTTTGGACATGGACCGGTGTTGGCTGGTGGTGGGAAGACAGAAGAGAACCAGGAGAGAGTTGAAACTCTCTTCGTTGCTCTATAGAGTTGAGCCCCCAAATGAACTTCAGATTGAAAGATATGTGTGGGCATTTTTTAATACCCTTTTATGTATGAATGTTATTAAGGAAGCGTGCTGGACAAGATCAGTGACCAAGGATTTTGATTATCTCCAGACGTCTCTGTCTAGAAGCTGTGGAAGCAGCTGTGATGAGAAAGAATTGCAGAATATAGTCTGACTGTCTCTGTATTGGAGAGAAATTATCCTACATTCCCAGTGATTTAAGGCCTCAGTAAACACTTTCCTCATGAGTTTATGGTCTCATTTGTTAGTTCTAAGTCTTCTTCCATGCAGCATGATGGACAGCCCAGTATGCTACACACTCTCATTCAATATAGCCATTGTTTCCACTTGGTTCATTAGTGCCTCTTGTTGTTGTGACAACTCATCTGAGTCATTAAGTTCACCTGGGGTCTGGTGTGGGTTATTAAGGTCACCTGAACTCTGGTGTGGGTTGTTAAGTTCATCTGGGGTCTGGTGTGGGTCGTTAAGGTCACCTGAACTCTGGTGTAGGTCATTAAGGTCACCTGAGGTCTGGTATGGGTCGTTAAGGTCACCTGAACTCTGGTGTAGGTCATTAAGGTCACCTGAGGTCTGGTATGGGTCGTTAAGTTCACCTGAGATCTGGTGTGGGTCGTTATCACCATCAGACTTGTAACTTAAAGCAAGAGACGCATAAATCTGAACGCAAATGGCGTAATGCCAGAGCAGCCTACTACTCTTCATTAATAGAGGAGAATAAGAACAACCCCAGGTTTCCCTTCAGCACTGTAGCCAGGCTAACAGAGAAACACAGCTCTACTGAACCATCTATTCCTTTAGGTCTAAGTAGCAATGACTTTGAAAGTTTGTCATGGAGTCCCACAAGGTTCTGTACTAGGACCACTTCTATTTAGTTTATATATGCTTCCTTTAGGGAACATTATTAGGAATCACTCTATCAATTTTCATTGTTATGCTGACGACACCCAATTATATTTATCGATCAAGCCTGATGAATCCAATCAGTTAACTAAACTCCAAACATATAAAAAGTTGGATGACCTACAA
>NW_020852059.1:0-559 GCF_000972845.2 Larimichthys crocea | reverse complement strand
CTGTTCTCCACTGCACTGATAATATAAAGAGAGAAAAGTCCATGGACACAGAGTAGCTGATGTGTTGCAAAGCAATGGTAAGCACTCTTTCTGTTAAGACTAACACTAGCTAGCATTCTGCAGTTGACAGATAGTGGTTCATTCAGTGGTTGTCAAGAGCTCTTCCAATATAAGACATGTCTCACATATTTATTAAATCTGTTCATGGAGAGGCTATTTTGTTGTTCCATAGATTCCAGATGAATAGGGAGCACAGATGACCTCTGAGACCTGATTTACTTTAGTACACCCTGAGAAGCAGTCGGCTAAAAGCACGAATGGTAAAAACATGTATTCACACACATTTATAACTGAATACGTACATTCATGATGATTTGTACTCCACACTGACCAGTAGGTCAGGATTTCATCTATGAGTGCTTTACTTCACGTTTGGTCGACTCCTGAAATGCTGCAGAGTTCAATGACTCGACATTTCTGTATTTCCTGGTCTAAAGAAGCAGAAGAAGCATCCTGTGATTTTTAAGATGATGAGTTTAAAGAGTTTCTAACATAAAGA
>NW_020852058.1:0-792 GCF_000972845.2 Larimichthys crocea | reverse complement strand
AATGAACATTTTTAGGACAGTGCCATGTAAACATTATGGTGTTTTGCTGGACATTCAACACAGCAGAGGAATTCCAGTTATCCGTTGCAATGAAGGTCAAAATCTTTATCGTTAACTTCATGGCCTTTGCCTTAATCATGGTCATTACCAAGACTGTTCTCAGCTGTATGCATGGCCTTGATGTCTAAAGAAACTATTGCAGTCTTATCCTTGTGTTCATAGTTTATATATCAAGGGCTATATTAACAAAAACTTAAGAACTGATGGGCATGTCAGTCTTTGGTCTCCTCTAATTCTCCAAGCTTTTTAGCATTAAAATCAGCTCAGAGCATTGCCACAAAGACTTAATCACAATCAGTTGGCTTCTGCCAGTAAAGCTCCCAGTTGTTTCAGTGTTTTGGAAAAATGCAATGACAATTAACTGTATCAGGTTCACCATGAGGGTGTTTTGATGGTTGGGGACCTATGTATTCACTTCCTCAACAAAGAATTCAGTAAGATTGGAGCTTTCAAGGTTCGCAGCTCTGCATGTCTGCTGTGATATTTTACTTTTGCAGAGCTGATAACAACACAGTTGTCAGACTGCACAATGTCTTGCATTTCACTTGTGCTCTACACTCATATATGTAACACCAATTCCTTTTGTTTTACATGTGTAACTACAGCTATTGTATGTTGGGCTCTGAGTGGGTAAGAAAATGACCTACACTACTGCTGCTCCACTATGATGCTACATGTAGATACAGTGTTAGAAGAATCTTCATGTCACTGTAGTGATTTGGCTGGAGTCAG
>NW_020852057.1:0-749 GCF_000972845.2 Larimichthys crocea | reverse complement strand
AGACAGACAGACAGACAGACAGACACAGGCAGACAGACACAGGCAGACAGGTGATGCTGACTCATCTTCAATCATTCACATCAAATTTAAACTAATGAATCAAAATATCAAAATATGAACAAACCTGATGAGAGGAAGTTTGTTCTTCTCTGTAGTTTCAGGAGGAATCAGAGACTCTGGATGGAGAGGAGCGACACTGGACAACTGAAAGACAGACAGACCACAGAGGGTGAGACAGGTCCAGACTGTGTTCAGAGAGGGTGAGACAGATGTAGACTGACCGTGGTGCAGTCGGTCTGCTGTGAGTCTTCGGAGGTGTCGAGGTCTAACGGAGTGAACTGCAGACAGACAGACAGACTCACTCATGTCCTACATTAACCAGAATGCATCAGTCAAACCAAACTCCAATCAGTTAATTGAAACATTTAAAGTTTGTTACAGCGAGATCAGCGTCGTCGTCGTCTACGCCCGCTCCGTCTCCTCCGTCCTCCTCAGACACCGTCTGTTTGTTCCTCCTGTCAGACACAAACGTTACCATCTAAACCATCGACAAACCTTAAACTAACGCTCAGAGCTGCAGCTCGGCTTACTTCTTGTTCTTGTCATTGATGTACTCCAAAGTTTGATAGACCAGACTGTGAAGCAGCTCCACCTGAGAGACAGACAGACGAGCAGACAGACAGTTTGTTATCATGTTCAGTCTGGATTAATGTGCTGTTATCATATGTTCAGTCTGGATTAATGTGCTG
>NW_020852056.1:0-10622 GCF_000972845.2 Larimichthys crocea | reverse complement strand
CACACACTACAAACACAGCATGTCAGCGACTGGCTGCTCAGTGTAATGAGTCCATGCGTCAAATATTGATTTCTTTGTAATGTGCATTGCTCTAAAAGGTCCGCACGCTGTATACAGCGCTCACTACTGCTGCTGTACGCACTCTGCCAACTGTTAAGCAAAAAGGTACAAATGGATAAAATTACAGACGGATCATGTGTCATAAAGCTGTAACTAGTCTGTGCTTAAAACTGTTTTGCTTTACAAACTCGCTTGCAGCGGAATATTTCAGAAGCTTTTCTGAGAGCATGACTGCGTACACAGCGGGGACATGTTCAGCCTGCTTTCCAAAGGTGGTCTTACTGAGCGTGGCAGGACTCTGTGTGAGGTCCCATTATCTTTGGATTTCATCAGCTGGTGTAGCATGAAACTGTTTCAAATATAAACATGTCATTAACCAGTGTTCATTTATTATAAATGAAGATTACACGAAGGCATGATGCTTTGTACTACCCAACTAATGATTATTTTATCATTCATATCTTAGAATTCAGAGCCCAAAGTGACCCCAAAACTCCCAAAACTCAAAGAGTTAGTTTAGTTCTTCTTCTAACAGCAGGAAGAAGCTCAAGTTTGCCATTTCTGACTTCAAACTCGTCACATCAGCACATTGAGCACGTCACAGTATGAATTCTGGGATCAACTGTAGTAAAACGTGCTTCTTTGTTGTTCCCTCGACCTGCCCCGTGTCTCCTCTCTCAGCTGGAAAAGTCACAATTTCCCAGAACGATGGCTTTCAACAACCTCCAGAGAGCAGGCGCGACCTTGCCACATTCAGCTCTGGGTTGGTACAGTACGTGTAGGTGGAGAGAGAAAGACGACGGTGATGTGGTGCAAAAAAATGCCTTTCCCGTTAAGGGAGAGACAAGAGTTGTGTTGTTTTCTCACATGACTTGAAGCTGCGCTGCATCGTGGTTTGTTCAAAGTACTTCAAGAACTTCTCTTTATCTTTTGAGATGGATTTCTCTCTGTGGGATTGTTACACTGGTGGATAAAGTGTGCTCAAAGTCCTGCTCTGAAAACAATTCAACAATTTAAGTTTTTAGAATAAGGATTCTAACTGCTGGGTACCCCATAACTTTTTAATACAGGTGCCAATACAGACACTATTTACTAATACTTTACAATGTATGTGCAAGAGAAAAATCCCAAGAAAAGCTCAAACATTCTGATAACGTTGTCAAAAGTATTGATCCTTTGATCTTTTTTGATACCATGTGTTTAAAAAGATACAATACAATCACTCAATACTATAGAAAGTAGAAAAAAAGTAGATGTACAATCAGACTTTTAACTCTGGGCTGCACAGATGAAACACTTTTCCGTACCAGCACTGCGTGCACGTTATTAATTAAAACTAAAACATAATATTTTGTGTGCCAAGGACTTTTTTCTTTTTGCTATGGGATTGGAGGTACTGAATATAGTTTTTCAATACTGGTATTGTGTCAACCTTACGTTCTTTTTTAAAGGTATTTTTAAATGTTATTTAAAAGCACAGGGCCACAGGTCGGAATCAAACCCCTGGGCAGCTGCGGCAAGGACTGAGCTTTTGTGCATGGGGCACTCGCTCTACCAGGTGAGCTACCAGGGCGCTCCATGACCTGACGTTGTAATGCCCATCACAAACAAACTGTACAAGAACATTGCAGCAAGAAAATAACAGATAGAACAGATGAATATGAGTAATTTTTAGACATCAGTTGGGAAGTATCAGGTACTTTGGGATCTTTAATATAGGAGTTTTTTTTTTGTGGGCTTCAGATCAGCTCGGTCATCTCACTACCATTCTGTGGCCACACAAAAATACTGACAAAACGTGTTTCCTTAATGCGAGACAGACAGAGCACCGCACTGTGATGAAGTCCTTCAGACTAATAACTGTTTACCCAACACTACGTGAGTGTGTGTGTGTGTGTGTGTCAGTACCTTGATATATCTCTCATGTGGGACGTACTGCAGGATGATTGGCTCCATGGTGAGGACGTTGGCAAACTGCACCTCGGGGATGTAGAGCGCGCACACGACGTGGGCCCAGCCTGAAGGAGAGATTGGCAGCGGATCAACAGCATGATTAAACTTCTCTCGTGAATGAAGTGGAAATGTGAGGAAACGAGAGGAGGAGGTTTACCTCCGCTGTCCGTCCTCTTGAGGGCTCCATCTTTGTGGGGACAGAGCTCACACCTCTGTGGGGCAGGGCAGGGCAGGTGAGAGAGAGAGCGTGGCATTAACAGTGAAGTGTGCAGCAGGGAATGGATGGATGTGTTGTGTCATGTTTGCGTGCTGGCATACTCACCACGCGTGCTGCCCTTTCCTGTGACTCACACTTCCGACAGAACCACGGACCGGTGGGCACCTGGACAATGCCATAGCATGCTGGGACACACACAGGACAGGTTAATGACTATTTTTGGAACATGCTGATTTTTGCTTTTACTGCATCTTCAACATGTTTGCCTGTATTTCACACAACTGTTTATATCCCGTGCTTAGTGCTGCTTGTCAAAAAAAAAAGAAAAGAAGGCATTTTTAATCCACTTTAGATTAACTCTGTGGAGACAGCTCTGTGTCAGCTTCTAACTGTTCTGTCTTTATCACATTTTCTGGCACTTTTCTCAGACTTTAAAGGACAAAAACACCTCATGCTGCACAAATGAAGCAGCAGATAAGGTTAGAGTGAATTCAAATGTACAGCAGGCTGCCAGAGTTGGTCCAACAATCAGTCACAGGGGTTGATTTTCTGGCTCAAAAACATGATCCCTGTCTCATTAAAGCAACAAAGCGAGTGGACACAAGGTAACACAGTGTCCAAACCGGCGGGCCTGTTTTGTCGCAAAAAAAAAAAAAAAAAAAAAACACGCCTCTTGCAGTGTGTGTCGTGAATCCGACCGAGCCAGACAGCCCCGCGCACACACGCACACACACGGACCTGGAGTGGCATCAAGGCGCCATCCAGGCTCGGTGTCAGTGCACTTGGCCCTGTGTGTTTAATCATGTGTGCTGAGAGGAAACAACAAACAGCACGCCTACCTACCCCTCCCACACACACATACACACACACAAACATGCACGTAGACAGCGACGGACCTACCTAAAAACCTACCGACCAACCAGCACCTCTGGCTGCCTCCAGCCGCTGGGTCAGCCGCCCGCAGCTGCCCCCGGTAATTACACGCTAACAGCGGCTAATGTTACCTTGGTGAACGGCGACGCTGCAGCCGTGTCCATCACAGTAAACCAGCGGATTCTCAGCCCAGCCTCGCTCGTCTGAACACACGCAGCAACCTCCGACCATTTCCCGCATGCTTCTCCCATATGAAGATATGTATTTCTCCTCCCGGCAACCGCTCAGACCTCGCCCAGGCCTGTCAAGTGGTCGTCCCGCACTTTAACGCCGCGCCGGGCATAGTCGTGGGCCGCTTTCGTCGCGCAGTTTTAGCGCAGCGGAGAGGCGAAATCTCGGCGTGGGGTTTGTGGTGCTGCTGCTGCTGCTGCTACGTTTTTTCCGTGATGTCCTCCCCGTCCCCTTACAGCCGCCGATGCAGTGCGCATGCTCAGATCTGCTCCTCAGAATAAAAGTCACAGCAAAAAGGTAGCAAGTTATTGTTATTTTTACCACGAGCGCCGCTTTTCCAAACACACCCTCACACTCTGCTGTGGATTATTAAAAGTGTCGTCTATGTGAGAGTGCCCAAAGCTGGCGGCCGCTCATCTGTGGAGCAGTTTTATGAGTTAGATTAGTAAAACATGTGGATCAATCAGTCAAACCGCTGGCTGCTCGCTGCTTCTACACCAAGTCTGCTTCAACAGCGCCATCTTCATGATCTACACGGGACAGCAGGGGAAACAATTACAAGTTATTTCACCATCCAACGTCCTGACCTGCAGAGAAAAAACATCCACAGTGGGACTGATACACGTGTGTGTGTGTGTGTGTGTGTGTGTGTGTTACTGCCTCACTTCATTCTGATTCATCACATAAGCTTCCATCACATACAAGCAGTTTCCTGTAGTTGTATTTTATTAGATAGATAGATAGATAGATAGATAGATAGATAGATAGATAGATAGATAGATAATAAATTGAAGTGAAATGAATCAGTCTAACCTGTAGTGACATTTCATCACTCATTTCATTCACACTTGCTCCCACGGTCACTGTACGGTGTTGTTGTTCCAGTTTTAGTTTTTCTAGATTTTTGCTTGTCAAGTTGACAGCTATAATTCAGTCAGCAGATGTCACCAGAAGCCTCTCATTTTGACTGGACTTGCGTCATTGTTGCTTTATGACTCCTGTCTCGGCTGGCTGAGTAAACTCTGTCTGGCAGAGCGGGTTTTATGGTGAAAAAGAGGACTTCAGACACACACATATACACTCAGTTTGGGCAGCATGGCTTTCTGGAAGCTAGTCCTATTCCTGTTTCCCTAGATGGTGATGTGTTTTTTTTTTCTCTATCCTCCTACATTACCATAAACTACGCTGACTCAATTTCTTAAACTTGCAAACACACACACAATCTTACTCAACCAACTACTCAGAAAATAAATACTCTGAAGTCAACTTCTCAGGGCTGGAAAAAAGAGAAGCAGCCTGCTTGTACTTTTGAAATGGATGACTGAGCTTTTTAATCCGACATATGGACACAAAGCTGTGATGACAGTTTGTCTCACAAGTGTCACTTCTCTTCAAACCCAAAAGAGAGAAAAGGGAACTGCCACTGATGGAGAGGACAGATAGTGTGGTAGCAGCTGGATGAAGCTAACACCCAGTTCTGGTCTGAAGGCAGCAAAGCATGACCAAAGTCCCTGACATGTGGGCGAAGTACATCCACATTCACACAACCAGTCACAAACCCATTTTGTTCAGCCAAACTCCCCCGATATACTCACAAGAAACATATTTAGCTGTTTCAGCGGAGGTTCCTGAAGTTCGTCATGTGAAAAATTCCCACAAACCCTCAGTTTATACTTCAAAATTGACCTCACACAGATAAATTCCCATATGTGGTGTTTTACTGGCAGACATAATTTATTCCTATCCATTCTGAGAGTGAGAGTTAGGTAGGAAGAGTGAAACTATTGATTACAATCATTTTTGCACATTCTCTCAGTGAACTTTCTTACCTACCTAAAAAAAATATATATTAATGACTATTCTCCATAATGTTCGGGCAGCCATGCACCATCTTTAAGGGCCTGCAGTGAGTCCTAAAGACCACACTGGGACCCGATGCACTGGAGGGATACTACGTACCAAGAAAAACACAGCACGACACAGTTCATTGTTGTGCAGTACCACACTTCTTCCAGCAGATGGATGCTGCTGTGAGTAGACTTGTGATCACTACAATTAATTTCCTCAGCATCCGGGGTAAACCTGTGATGTCTAAATCCTGTGATGAAATTGGGAGAAAATCCCATAACAAAGACAACAGTCATTTTACCCTCATTTGATCATTTCAGGTCATACATGTTATTACATACTGCAGAGGCTTTAACCTCTTTGTTGTGGATTTAATGTAACAGAACTGTTTTAACAAGTGTGAGAAAAATCTTTAGGTGCCTTATTTTGGCACCTTATATTTAATTTAGACCTAACCCGACTTTCGTTAACCTCCCCTCATTCTTAGATATACTTTGTACCTTCGAAGTCCTATATATACACCCCTATTTTGTATAACGTAAATGCCTCTGCAAACCTACGAGCCATTTCTAACTTGTAGGAGTGCTAAATGAGTATAATATTCAGGAGTGAGAAACCAACACATGGTGCAGAGTGAAGTGTGTCTTCAAATGTCCTTTGAAGCTGTCAACTGCACTTTCAAAACTCTCAACCACAGCCTAAAAGGAGACATGTGACCTTCTAGATAATAGGATTTTTTTCTGTAGTCTTGAATTGGCAAGTGGTTTTCAGAGAAGCTAAACTTCTCTTAACAGAGTGCAGCTCTGTGTGTAATGACGGAAAAAAGAAGTTCTTTTATTTTTACACCTTTACAAAGATAACAGGAAAAAACATCACACACAATAAATCCATTCATATTTTCTATTTTGTTGAACATTTGAATGTATATATGGCATATGGCTATATGATATAAACAGCGGCTACAGCGGGGATCATTAAGTACAAATGTTACTGAATTAGTCCCTCATAAACACTTTACAGACCATCTTTTCAGATGAGTACAGTATGACTAAGAACACTGACACTCGTCACACTCTTATAACGTCTCTCTGAATCTCTCTCTCTTACACACACGTGCGTGGACACACACGCGCGCGCGCGGCACAACACACACACACACCACCACCCCACACACAACACACACACACCACACCACACACACACACACACACACAAGACAAAGAGAGATAGCTGCTACTCCATGCTTTCATTTCTGATACTACCAGCTACTTAAATGAGTAAATATGTATGTGTTCTCATACAGTGTTATCTGTCTGAGCATGAGTGAATGTGTGTGTGTAAGCATGAACGTCTGCATGAATGAAAGCTACTTTGGTTCTAGGCGGTGCTCGCCGCGGGCTATGTGGGAGGAGAACTCATAACGGTCCCTACTGCGGTGGCCACAAACGTTGCACTCGAGTGGGTCGCGAAAGCCATGGCACCCCATGTGGATGGTGAACATGACATAGTCCAGAAAGATCACCCTGCAGTGGCCGCAGGGGTACACTGCCCCAGGCAGAGCTCCTGCCTCCCCGTCAGCCCGCACCACCCTCAAAGCCTCCAGCGGAGACAGGGGGATGGGCTGGGCATGTGGGTGAGGGATACCGTTCTGGTGGTTCAGCCCTCCCAGCAGGTGTCCTAAGCTGTACATGACGGGCTGGGACATCTGAGAGCTGTCAGCGTGGAAAGAGTCCATGCTGAGGGGTGGCTGGACACCGTGTGGAAGGCCAAGTATCGGGATGCCCACCTTGTGGCCGTTGGTGAGGCCCATGGGGCTGACGTCATTGCGGCTTAACTGGATGGGGTAGGGCCTGTGGGAGGGAGCCGGGTCGCTGTCCGGCCCTGTGAGGATAGCCTGATGGTGGGCCTCGGGCCCCGGGGAGCCTGGCGGAGGGTCTTTGATGTCAGTTCGGTGGACCAGCTCCCTGTTAAAGCTTAGGTCCAGGCAGACACCGTTGTCGCCTAGACCAGCAACATGAGAGGAAAGGGCACTCAAGACTCTGCAGGAGAAGGTTTCACATACTTCATCCAACAGCATGGCCAGAGAAATACCACAGGCAGCAAGCAGCAGTTAAAGCAGTTATTGCTTACAGATGGAAAAAGATCTAATAGAGATCCTTACAAGACTCCAAGGGGTCTGCACTTTGGTGTTGAGTAGAGGCAATGGGAAAACTGTGCTCCCCTGGGGCAACACAAAGGAAAACCTACACAGTGATTTGGAACATGGCAGGTTGACAGGACAAAAAAAGCTTTGAAGCATCAGAGCATCCTGAGCGAGCAGTTGAGGAGTTGGAGGCATTAGAGGACAGAGGGCTGAGAGGAAGCAGACGACGCAGACGCAGGCCTCTGTTGCAGCTGCACTACAGAAGTATAGACAGAGAGGCACCTGCTCACGTTTCTCGCCTCCCGCCTGCTCTCTCTCTCTGTGGTTGAGACATTACTTCTCTTTTCCCCCTGTGGTTGTCATATTGAAAGATCTCACTTCATTTGTCAACCTGATAGAGATGTAGGAGGTTTTTTTTTTTTTTGCCAATACACCCTTCATTTTGCGAGCAACTTGACTTGCTTGATTGCGAAACTACAACCCAGCCTTAGCTAAGCTTAACCAGAAAGGTGAGAGCCAACTATTGAAAATGGTTGTGTGTGTACGCCCATGAAGCCAACCATTTACCGAAACTGGTATCTTTTGATCATTCATCCCATTTGAATCAAAAAAACAAAGTGAGTAACTGAGTTTCAAGTGCATGTTTCTCTTTTTGTACATGTCTCCATTTATTTAACCATGCATGGTTACCAATACCCACCTATGACACAATTCTCACAGAGAATTTAGGACAGTGGAGACCACTCTCTGGTGTGTGCAGGTATGAGGCAGGTGCTCTGCCCTCAATTCCTGTTTGGCAAGAGATGGAGGGCAGCAAGGACAAACAGACAAGGCAAACAAGGAGCTTAGACAGACAACTTATCTTATATGAATAATCTACAAAACAAGAACTCTGTGCTGTGAAAGCAGCAAAAAGCACAGACGATGTACACATTCCAAAAAGACAGCGGCATATTATAGCTGCACAAGTCAGTAAACGTGGGCATTAACACATCTAAAAGAAATATCAAGCAGCATTTAAGTAGATAAACATTCATCATACTTTGTATAAGAAAGGATAAAGTAATATTAATATTATACAATTACAATACAACTCTCGTTTATGATCAGTGTCTGTGCTGTGAGTTGAGCTGCTCTTACCTGTGAACTTCTGAGGCATTGAGCTCTTCCGTTTGGCTACGTTGCTGGCGAGCCTGTCGAGCAGCAGAGCACGCTCAGTGCCCATCTGAGTCCTGGATGTCTGGCTGTCCTCTGCTTGACAGCAAGAGAGCGAGAGAATAAGTGCAACACGGAAATGAAGACCTCTTCTCTATCAATGAGTGAGGAGAGAGCACTGTGCTGCATTTGTCCACCTGTCAAAGCTTTTGAGGTTATAAAGTGAAGCAAGAAAAAAAAAAAAAACTGCAAAAACACCAGCTGCTCGAAGCCGAGTCACATTGGGAGGTACGAGATATTAATTTGAGATCAGAAGCTCCTTTGACCTCACTTCCTGGTGCTTTTTTACTTCACCCGTGCAGGAGTGGAGACCACAGGATGAGGATGTACTTCCTCACCACTACGGCACTATCAGGCATAAACTTACGACATTTGGTGACCACAGAAGCAAAGTATTGTCTATGTGTTGCAACCGTGCAACTGTCCTGTCAGTATGTGAAGGCATTTTTTGGGGGGAGGTTATAGACATAGAGTATGTATGTTTGTGTGTTTGCCCTACATATTGGGCTTCCCCTTTGCCGCTAGAGACATGAGAAGCGGTCTTCGTAGCGCTGAGCCTCCACACCACAGCAGCCATAACCTATTTAGCTGTAATGATGGGCTAACAGCCATAAGCCTATTAATTTAATGAGGCTATAAAAACAGGATCTGTGAGCAATAACAGCTTTAATCATGCGCCTGCTGCCTATGTAGCAGTGTGTTTATGTAGACTGAACAGTGGTCTGACTACATTAGCAGTTCTATGTGCATGTGTGAAGTGTGTCTTTGTGTGTCTTTGTGTGAGGACTGTTTCGAAGATGCTGCTTGTGAAGCAGGTGTTGAGGCAGGCACCGTGTGCTCACCTCTCTCAGCGGGACCTTTGCTCTGAATGTACACATGGCACCTCTCTCTGTGTTCTTCAAGAGAGCTGCGCTGCTTGTAGCTGCGACTGCAATGGTTGCACTTGAAGGGCTTTTCAACTGTGAGCAGGAGTTTCAGTTAATCATCAACACATAAAACATCAACAACGTCTAAATGGTAACAGTATTATTTCCTTACGTGGTTTTCACACAAAACTGATGATGTGCATATTAGAGGCCGTGCAGCACTTTCTGCAGGTAGAACACGTGAACTGAAAGTGAATGAGTAAGTTTCCAGGGCTAGGTGAGTAATGCCATATGTGTTGTGTGTAACCGTATGAGAGTGTATGGCAGGTTGTTACTGGAAAAGCCATGCAGCCTCAGCATGTGTTCAGATTCAAAAGGAGTGAGAAACCAACATCAAGGAGTGAGAAACCAACCAACATGATACTGTAACACAGGTGCATACAGTATCAGTGCATATCAGCTTCACGTGTGAGTGTGGCTGGCTGGTACCAGAGTGGGTGCGCAGGTGCCCGCTCAGGGCGTCACGGCGGCGGCAAGCGTAGCTGCACATCGGGCATTTGAAAGGTTTCTCCCCAGAGTGCAGTTTGATGTGGCGAAGCAGGTTTCCCTTCTGTGTGAAGGAGGCCCCGCACTGAGTGCAGTGGAATGGCCTCTCACCTGAGGAAGAAAAAAAAAAAAACAGATTGTGAAAAACAATCCTGCACGTTTCACAACTTGAACGTTTTTAATCGATCGCATTTTTGGATTTTGCTTATTGAACGTTATCTGTTACTGCACATTTACTGTGTCGGGTTGATTTGTCCAACTGTAGGTCACTGCTGAACAACATGTCAACACGGTGTGGACGCCTTCATGAGTGGAAATTTAATTTAACTGTTGATATATTAACAAATGAACTGGTTTCTTTATGATTTACTTCAGTCGTCAACTCTTTTCCTGCTCCTTGTATACTGTATTACAGTTAAGCGCTAAAAAACAGAGAATTATTCAGCAACTTTGAAAAGGGAACAAGGCAACATAAACTTTGATTGTCAAAAACGTAGAAGCAATGTTCTCACAGTTCAAACCGCACACATGCCAAGCATATTATGCACTTCACAAGTTGAAAACGCAGCCTCATGAATTCCATCTGCAGGCAGCATTATTCTGCTACTAAACCGGTCATCAGTAAAAGGAGAATGGATGTTTTACAACTAAAATATTTCAAATATATATA
>NW_020852055.1:0-589 GCF_000972845.2 Larimichthys crocea | reverse complement strand
CCTACAGGAGGCCACTGGTGTGAATATCTCTGACCAAATAATCAGAGACAGACTTCATGAGGGTGTCCTGTACTGGACCCTGTGCTCGACCATGGAGCTCGACTGGCATTTGCCATAGAACACCAGAATTGGCAGGTCTGCCACTGGTGCTCTGTGATTTCACAGATGAGAGCAGGTTCAACCTGAGCACGTGATAGACGTGAACAGGTCTGGAGACGCCATGGAGAACGTTATGCTGCATGCAACATCATTCAGCAGGACCGGTTTGGTGGTGGTCAGTAATGGTCTTGGGAGGCATATCCCTGGAAGGACACACAGACCTCTACAGGTTAGACAATGGAACCCAGACTGCTATAAGGTATCAGAATGAAATCCTTGGACCCATTGTCAGACCCCATGCTGGTGCAGTGGGTCCTGGGTTCCTCCTGGTGCACGTCCATGCCCAGCCTCATGGGGCGAGAGTATGCAGGCAGTTCCTGGAGGATGAAGGAATTGATACCATTGACTGGCCCCTATGCTCAATTGACGTAAATCCAATAGAACCCCTCTTGGACATCCAATTGGTCCATCCAATGCCGCCAGGTTGCAC
>NW_020852054.1:0-1176 GCF_000972845.2 Larimichthys crocea | reverse complement strand
GCATGGAGCTGCATTGCGGATCACAGGTGTCCAGGCTACTCAGTAAACTACCCCATGACCTCACTGCCAGCTTCAAGAGATTTATCCACCCAATGAGAGTAGTTATTCCCACACTCGCTGACTTGGCTGAATGGCTGGAATATGAGTTGGAGGTGCAAGAGGACAGTGGAAAGGGTGCCAGCTATAGAAGAGAGGAGCCCTCTACCAGAAAGAAAGAGAACCGGAGAGACTCCAGGCCTGCCAGCAAACCTACCACAATACTCTTAGGCACGGGTAAGGCAGCAGAGCCGAGCACCCCTACACCTCCATCAGTATCAGCCCCTCAAGTCCATAGCCTCAGTAAGAAGGAGAAGGGGGCAGCTTACTGCCCATATTGTGATAACGGCAACCACTATCTGAACAACTGTACCAACTTCAAGCAGCTGAACCGAGAGCAGAAGGAGGTGTGGATCAGGAGTAATAACAGGTGCTGGCGTTGTGGGTGTGGCCACCAGGCCGCCAAGTGCACCCTGAAAGCCCCCTGCAAGACATGCAATAGGAAACACCTGCTTGTGCTACATGAGGTGAATGAGAGAGCCGAGGTTGAAACACCCGAGACAACCGCAGCTGGGAGCTGTCTGGTGAACACCACCAGCAGAGTTCTGTATGTTGACCGCCCTACCTACAACTGCAAGGTGCTCCTGAAGATCAACAAAGTTACCATAAGGAAGGGTAACCGGTCACTGGAGGCGTATGCTGTTTTGGATGATGGATCGGAGCGAACCATCCTTCTTCATGCTGCAGCCAAGAAATTAGGTTTGAAAGGCAAGCCAGAAGACCTAGCCCTGCGCACGGTCAGACAGGAGTTGCAGGTGTTACATGGGGAGACTGTGTCCTTCACCATATCTCCTGTTGACGATCCCAAGAAGCAGTTTAGGATCCAGGATGCATTCACTGCTGAACAGCTGGGATTGGCAGAGCACACCCATCCCACCGCTACGCTGCAGAAGAAGTACAGACACTTAGCTGGGTTGCCCCTACCAACTCTGAATAGAGTTCATCCATACACCTCATCACGCCAATAGAGCCCGTTCGGTTGGGCCCTCCTGGTGGACCAGCCGCTGTGAGGACGATCCTGGGTTGGACTCTACAGGGCCCAGCACCAGACATGCAGCTCAGCCTTGATGCATCACAGTG
>NW_020852053.1:0-1410 GCF_000972845.2 Larimichthys crocea | reverse complement strand
CCAATGGAATAGAGAATCCGGTCAATTTTCAAAATAAAACACCCTGTGCAAGCAGACTAAAGGACCTATCACCAAATCTGAGCAAGATAAGAAAGTCTGGCAAGCAAAACACTCAACACTCAAATTGCGTGGAGAATTTTGCCATTAGAAACACTGTAGTACTGTTTCTTTACCAAAACTATTGAATTGTTTTCAAACAACAGAGACTGTTTCCAGAATGATGATCAAGATCTGCGTCCTCCTTATTTTGATAATTGGTGAGTACAAATAATTAATTCCAAGCATAAAGTTAAATGTATTAAAAGTGGAAAAATAACACATTTAAAAATGTAAATCTGATCCATTGTTCCCAATGCAAAACAGCCTATTGCAACGGCGAAACCACAACCACAGCACCTCCAACAACGACCACAACTGCAGCCACAATTACCACAACTGGAAGGAACACGACTTCAACAACATTACCTACGGCTTCCCCAACAACAACCACAGCGGATCCAACAACCACAGCTTCCTCAACAACAACTGGCCAAACAACAACTACAGCTGCCACAACAACAACTGCACAAGTGACAACTTCCCCAACAACAACCACAGCTGATCTAACAACAACTACAGCTTCATCGACAACAACCACAGCTGCAACGACAATGACCACAGCTGCGATGAGGACAACCACAGCTTCCTCAACAACTGGCCAAACAACAACCACAGCTGATTCAACAACAACCACAGGTGATTCAACAACAACCACCTCAACAACCACAACTAGCCAAATAACAACCACATCTGTCACAACAACTGCCCAAACAACAACCACAGCTGATCCAACAACAACAACCACAGATTCCTCAACAACAACCACAGTCATCCCAAAAACGACAACAACTGCCCAAACAAGCAGAACTGCCCCAACAACAACAACTGACCAAACAACAACCACAGATGCAACAACAAACACAGCCGCAGTGACAACAACCACAGCCATCCCAGCAACTGCCCCAACAACAACCACAACTGACCCAACAACCACAGCTGCAACAACGACAACCACAGTTTCCCCAACAACCACAGCTGCCATAACAACAACTGCCCAAGCAAGCATAACTGCCCCAACAACAACTACCACTGAGCAAACAACAACCACAGCTGATCCAACAACAACCACAGCTTCCCCAACAACAACCACAGTCATCCCAACAACAACCACAGCTGATCCAACAACAACCACAGTCATCCCAACAATAACCACAACTGCCCAAACAAGCACAACTGCCCCAACAACAACAACTGACCAAACAACAACCACAGATGCAACAACCACAGATGCAACAAAAAACACAGCCGCAGTGACAACAACCACAGCCATCCCAGCAACTGCCCCAACAACAACCACCACTGAGCAAACAA
>NW_020852052.1:0-5195 GCF_000972845.2 Larimichthys crocea | reverse complement strand
TTTTAGACGTCGGCGGGGACCTCACGGAGACTATACTCCAGGTTTTGTAGTACACGTCAGCGGGTGGAGAGACAGTGCAACGGAGACTACGATTCCAGGTTTTTTAGTGACAGTCCCTAGCAGGGAAAGTCCACGGAGACTAAGTCCGGTTTTTAGGACGTACTGGCGGACAGCACGAAGCTACGTTCCAGGTTAGGTCGACAGTCCGGCGAGGAAGTAACGGAGACGACGGCAGGTGTAGACAGGCGCGGGGAAGGCACGAGACGACGTCCAGGTTTAGACAGTCCTGCGAGGAAGCACTGAGACGACGTCAGGGTTTAGACAGTCGGAGGGGAACGTCACGAGACCTAACGTCCAGGGTTTCTATCGAGAGACAGTATCGCAGGGACATCACAGAGACTACGTCAGGTTGTAGACAGTCTGCGGGACATCACAGAGACTAGAACGTCCAGGTTTTTAGAAGTCCCGGCGGGGACGTCCACAGAGACTACGGCCAGGTTTTTAGACAGTCTGCGGGGGACGTCCACGAGAACAGGTCCAGGGGTTTAGCCAGGCCTGCCCCGGCGGGGACGTCACGAGACTATGTCCAGTGGACGTCTCAGAGACTACTCCAGGTTTTAGACAGTCCTGCGGGTCGTCTCAGAGACTACGTCCAGGGTATTTAGAACCGTCTCAGTGAGTTCATGATCTGGCTCCTTGTTGAGCAGGGTGTAGAAGGCGTCGTCTGCAGCGTCGTCAGTATAATTTTTTAAATCGATGTCCCTGACACAAACCTTATCTCCCCCGAGTGACGTGAAACCACACTGCAGCGCCGGGATTATACTGAAATAAGATCATGAGATGGAAGGCTGCCAGTCGTTACAAAAGCACCAGAACATAATCCAGACACAGAACGGGCCAACAACAAAAGCCTCATGCGGGGACTGTGTGTTGGTCCATGAGTGTCCCACATGAAGCCGTTCACTGTGTCAGCAGGAGAAGGATCACCAGAACAAGACTCCGCTATCACCTCAGGACGGCTGTTGGTTGAATCATTCGGACCCTAAATGCTCAGGGATGAAGGCAGAACACGAGAATCGTCTACCTGGCTGAGAAGGGTCCCTAAGTCCATATGCACTCTGGTCCAAGCTGGTCCAAGTTGTCTCTCGTGGAGTTGGCGACTTCATCCCCTGCAAGCTTTTCTGTTTCCCTTCACTCATTAGGGACTCAAGACAAAATGACCTTCCAAACTTACAACTAATCCTGTCTGTCTATGATCCAAATCATCATTTATTACTGCTGTTCATCTGTGTTGTCCGAGACCTCAGTCAGTCTCTTCATACTTCCGGAGGACGCTAAATAAAAGGACCTGATCCTAACGTGTTTCCGTGACTGCTGCTGACGATGTGACCCGAGCAAGAGTTCAATAGCTCAGGGTAGCTGCTGTTACTTCAATGTTAAGCTCATGTTAGCTCTGTGAGCTCACAGCCTTGTTAGCTTCTATGTTACATCATTTTGTTAACTCAGTTGGGGTAAACACAGCGTGTAGCTCATGTTAAGGCTCAGTTTTTTGGTAGCCAGCTGTTAGCTCAGTTAGCTCAGGTCCTGTTCGCTGGCTGTTCAGCTCATGTTAGCGCAGTCTGTTAGCTGCGGTCATCTCATGTTTAGCTCAGCTCTTTAAGCTGCTGTTAGCTCAGGTAGCCGTCTGTTAGCTGCTTTAGCTCATGTAGCTTCATTTGTAGCAGCGGGTTTAGCTCAGTTTGGTAGCACAGACGGTGTTAGCAGGTCTCAAACAGGCATCTTGGAGCCTTGAATTCTGTGGTGTCTTCTTGGAGCCACAGGGAGTTCGTCAGCAGAAGAATTCAGGTCGAGTGGAGCAAGAAGCTGGCCTCGGGCCGCACACGTTCATCATTTGTTCCTCGTGGGCGTAGCAATGAACGAAATGCGTTATGGAAATTGTTGTGATCCACTTTTTATGAGGTGTAACTTGTGGCACAATCTGCACTCACTCATGTCAGTCTTTCCTAAATTAAAGATACCCGCACCAGATACACCCCTTGGTACAACACATGTGATGGTGGCGCAGTTGCGAAGCAGCGCAGTGTCAACTCCACATGGAGGGAAAAACACACGCTGCATCCAGCATCCCTCCATATCACGCTTTACCGTATCGAGAAAGTGACAGTAATCCATTTCCACTGTCTTGCCCTCACCTCAGTATGGTCAGGCTTGCTTGCGTTCTGGTCAATATTCGCTCACCAGATGTGACCCTGTCGTAAGAGTGTCCTGTTCAAGTTCACAGAATGATGTTTGCCTTGGGCGCACCTAGATAACACCAATTCAATCAGACTCAAATAGTGCCAAGGGGGAACTCAAAGCGACCCGCTCCGCTCCATCGGCTCTGCGTACGGGTCCCGGCTGGATAAACGTTTGTGATATCCGCGCCCACTATGGTAAGGTTTTCCCTCTGTCATTCTCCTCCATTTATGTGGATGGACATGATGATCTGGGCGCACCAGCAACATGGCGTGGTACATGAGCTGGCGAGGTGCAGCGTCAACATATAAAGCCTAACAACACAACCGATGACCAGGAAACTAGTGAATATTGTGTGTGGAATCAACGCACGACGCTGGGTACTGGTTCCTGCTCCAATGCTCATGGATGAGAATAAAATGATTACTCATGATCAGCTACGAGTGGGTACAGCTGTGCTCCTAAAGAACAGCAGTAGTACGGTGACCGAAGGTGAGGAGCACGATAACGATTATATCAGACCGGGACGGAGTGCGCTCGTCGCGAACCCCGCCGAGGCCTAGGGCCATAAAAACTCGGGCCACAGATCTGACTGTTAGGAGAAGGTGCCCGACAGGACTGGCGTGACGCTAAGCAGAAGTCTGCCGCGAAGAGTACGAGTCACCACGGTCGATAAAACCGACAGGAGGCCGCCGGGACGTCCCGCAGACTGTCTAAAACCTGGACGTAGTCTCCGTGACGGCCCCCCCAGACTGTCTAAACCCAGGGACGGAGTCGCTGGGACGTGCCACCAGACGGTCCTAAAACCTGACGTAGGTCGCGGTGACTCCACAGCCAACGGTCTAAAACCTGGACGGAGATCTCCGGGACGTCCCCGCACACTGTCTAAAACACTGGACGTAGTTCCTCCGTGACTCCCCGCAAGGCTGGGAGTGAAGAGCTAAAGACCTGGACGTAGTCTCCGTGACTCCCGAATGATGTCGAAAACCTTTAAAGTAACCCCCCCAACCCCGTAAAAAAAAAAAAAAGAGAAAGTCTCCGTGACGTCCCCCACACTGTCTAAAAACCTTGACGTATCCTCTGTACGTCCCCGCAGACGGTCTAAAACCCGACGTAGTCGCCTTGGACGTCCCGCGACGTCCTAAAACCTGGACGGAGTCTCCTGACGACCCCGCAGACTGTCGCAAACCTGGAACGTATTCTCCGTGACGTCCCCGCATACTGTCTAAAACCTGACGGAGTCTCCGTGGACGTCCACGCAGACTGGCTAAAACGCTGGTGGTAGTCCCTCCGTACGTCCCCGCCGGACTGTCTTAAAACCTGGACTAGTCTGCCGTGAACGTCCCCCGCAACTGTCTAAAACTGACGTGTACGCCGGTACGTCCCCCCCAGACTGTCTAAAACCTGTGGTGGGACTGAGTCGCTGTGACGTCCCCCCCAGACTGTCTGAAACATTGAACGTTTAGTCTCTGTGACGTCCCCGCAGACTGTCTAAAACCGGCGTTGTCTCCGTGCGTCCCGCACACTGTCTAAAACCTGGACGTAGTCTCCGTACGTCCCCGCAGACTGTCTAAAACCGGACTATTCCCTCCGTGACGTCCCACAATGTTCAAAACTGGACGTAGTCGCTGTGACGTCCCCCGCAGACTGTCTAAACCTGGACGTGAGTCCTCCGTGAACGTCCCCGCAGACGTCCTAAAACCTAGACGTAGTTTCCTCCGTCGTCCCCGCCACACTGTCTAAAAAACCAGGGACGTAGTCTCTGGACGTCCCCAAAGCAGACGGTCTAAAACCTGGACGTAGTCTCCGGAACTCCCCCCCGCAACGGTCTAAACCTTGGACGGAGTCTCCATTGTTGTCCGTGACGGCACGCAGACTGTCTCAACCTGGACGTAGTTCTCCGTGACGTCCCGAGACTGCTAAAGACCTGGACGTAGTCTCCGTGACGTCCCCGCAACGGGCTTAAAACCTGGTGGTAGTCCCGTACGTCCCCGAAGACTGTCTAAAACCTGACGTAGTCTCCGTGACGCCCCGCAGACTGTCAAAACCTGGACGTAGTCCTCCGGTGACGATCCCGCGACCCTGTCTAAAAACCCTGGACCTGTTTTTTTGCCCAGCTGAAACATGCTTTATTTCTTTCTGCTGTGAATTTGGCATTTGGAATGAACTGCAAGTGTTTGGCTTCCTCTTCACAGACAACTGAGGTTGCTGCCTGGTGAAAACTGCTGTCACACACATGTAAAGGTTCAGAAAAGTCGTCTGAAGGTGTGGCATGGTTTTTTGCAACAGCATCTTCGACTGTTTTTTGGTTCTGGAGAAACCTGGACGTGGTTCCGTAATTCCACAGAATTTCTACTGAACAAAGAGTTCTGGAAACACACCAACATCTCGTCTCCAAGTATCACACATCTGTAACCATCACTCACTCTCTGGTGTAATGTCGTTAGTAAAGGGAGTTGGAGTCGAATGTTTGTGCCTGCTGGTTTTGTGCCAACTAGCAGAGAGTTCACCCTCTGCACAGTGAAAGTGACGATGGCGAGCGTGTGTGTTCTTTTATACGAGGCCGTTAAGCCGGAGCGGCCACCCCGCCCCCACAGACATGTTTCAGGCCTGTGTTCAATCACATGCCAAACGTTTGAGGCCCCGCGAGCGGAGGAAACGGCTTCATTGTAATGTGAAGCATGTGAAGGTAATCACAGCAGAGCGCTCCGGTGACAGGCTGATTGAAACGAGGTCTCTGCGTCGTTTACCCGTCCAAATCTGTTTACATGGACCTCCGCAATTCACAAAAAATGTATTTATTTAGTCAGCGTCTGAGGCTCTTTCCGGTTCAGCTGTAAAGACGGAGAGCTTGATGTTAAACAACCAGGGGCCTCAATGTTTAGAGCGTCGATCCAAACTGAGATCAAGCTCACAGGACTGAAGCCTCGTCTGTACGGGACGTCACGGAGACTACGTCC
>NW_020852051.1:0-941 GCF_000972845.2 Larimichthys crocea | reverse complement strand
CATCATCACCATCATCATCATCATCGTCGTTGTCACCGTCATCGTCATCACCACCATCACCATCATCATCATCACCATCATCATCGTGGTCACCGTCATCACCATCATCATCGTCATCATCATCATCGTGGTCACCGTCATCACCATCGTCATCACCATCGTCATCATCGTCATCACCATCGTCATCACCACCATCATCATCGTCATCACCATCATGATCGTCGTCATTGTCATCGTCATCATCGTCGTCATCGTCGTCATCACCATCATCATCGTCGTCATTGTCATCGTCATCACCATCATCATCATCATCATCATCATCATCATCATCACCATCATCATCACCGTCATCGTCGTCATCACCATCATCATCATCGTCATCATCATCATCATCGTCATCGTCATCACTGTCATCACTGTCATCGTCGTCATCACCATCATCATCATCGTCATCGTCATCACCATCATCACTGTCATCATCATCATCACCATCATCATCACCGTCATCGTCGTCATCACCATCATCATCATCGTCATCATCATCATCATCGTCATCGTCATCACTGTCATCATCATCATCACCATCATCATCACCGTCATCGTCGTCATCACCATCATCATCATCATCATCATCATCACCATCATCATCATCATCATCGTCATCGTCACCATCATCATCACCATCATCATCATCATCATCGTCATCGTCACCATCACCATCATCATCGTCATCATCATCATCATCATCACCATCGTCACCATCATCACCATCATCATCATCATCATCATCATCATCATCATCACCATCATCATCGCCATCGTCACCATCATCATCGTCATCGTCATCACCATCATCATCATCATCATCATCGTCATTGTCACCGTCATCACCGTCACCATCATCACCATCATCACCGTCATCATCATCATCATCACCATCA
>NW_020852050.1:0-573 GCF_000972845.2 Larimichthys crocea | reverse complement strand
TCAAAACTTTGCATTGTTAAAAAAAGAAAATCAAAATTGTTATCAAATATGAAATATAAAACAATATAGTTTAGGACAAATATGACAAATTAGATTAGAGTATTATGTCATCTACTTTATGCTTAGCTTTTAATCAGCAAAGTAAAGATGAGTACTGTAGGATTTTGTAAAGCTGCTCAACCAACTTCAGTCACTGTGGCTCTCGAGCACAATAATAAACAGCTGAATCTTCAGTCTTCAGACTGTTCATCTGCAGAAACAGCTGCTCTCTGCCATCGTCTCTGGAGATGGTAAACCGGCCTTGGACTGACTGAGAGTAGTATTTGCTGCTACTACCAGGATGAATCCAGGCAGCCAACTCCAGTCCTTTTCCAGGAGCCTGCCTGATCCAGCCCATACTATAGCTGCTGAATGACAGTCCAGAAGTTGTACAGGTCAATCTGTGAGATTCTCCAGCCCTTTTAATCGCTGGTTCAGATTCTGTCAGAGTCTGACCATCAACACCTATCAAGACAGCAAAGAAAACCATCATTCAAACAACGAAAACTACATTTACAACTTAAAAGTAAACAT
>NW_020852049.1:0-1870 GCF_000972845.2 Larimichthys crocea | reverse complement strand
TGATGATATCTTTGCCCTTAGCGGACTTGCCCACTTCGCGTCTTTGTCCTTCAAGGCTTGAGCTTTCCCTCCCATCTGCCCAGGCTTTGACAGCGTGCTCCGACACCGTTGGTATTGGGTCTTTTTTTTTTTTTTTTTTTTTTTTTTTTTTTTGTAACCAAGCAGAATAACTTCACGTTTTTTAGCTCTCCCTTGATTATCGAGATGCTGCGTGACTTATTCGGCTTGATATTCATCCGGGCCCACTTGATGTTTTCCTGCAGTTTTCCAAGTAGCCGCCTGGTGCAAGCTGCAGTGGTGGTCAGAGTGGTCATGTCGTCCATGTATGCCCGGACGGGTGGAAGGCAGATCCCGTTCCTGGTTCACTCACCCCCCACCACCCATCTTGAGGCCCTGATGATGACCTCCATGGCCATTGTGAAGGCCAGGGGTGAAATCGTACAACCTGCCATGATGCCTACCTCTACTCGCTGCCATGATGTTATGAAGTCAGCTGTTGTGAAGCACAGCTGCAGGTCTTCGAAGTAGGCTTTTACCAAGGTAGTGATGGATGATGGAACATGGAAGAAGTTGAAGGACTCCCAGAGAAGGTTATGCGGAACTGAGCCAAAGGCATTGGCTAGGTCAAGGAAGATGACATGAAGATCCCTTTTGTCCTTCTTCGCCGCTTGGATCTGATGCCAGATCATACTGGTGTGCTCCAGGCAACCAGAGAACCCAGGAATGGCAAGCCTTTATGTAAGGTAGTATCCACCGTATTACTTGTCTTCTCACAGGTAGGTGGACAGTTCTCTGTGCCAACACGCTGAAAAAATTTTCAACCCAAAAGGAGAAGGCTGGATTGTCCGAATAATTGGATGATGTCGTCCGTCATACTTCCCTTGGAATTAGCACCACTCCAGTCCCTTCGCCATGCCTTGGTATTAACCACTTCTGCAAAGACGATCTCATTCAGCCTCCAAAAGATAACGTAACACATTGGTGCGCCTGCGCTTTCTTGTCGAGCTTCTATGGCACTTCCTTTGGCCCTGGTGCTTGTTCCGATCTTGCCACGCGCACTTACTCTCCACTTCCTTCCATTTGGAGGGTCCCGGGTCTCCATCTGTTGGACTCGGTGGTTGAAGGGGGGGATTTCATGGGGAAATGGCTAGCCTGTTCATGCCTTTGGTGTTACTGTAGCTTTCCGATGCTCTTCAAGCTCCTCTTTTGAAGTTTTCAGGAATCCGCTTTTATCCCTTATCGAAGAGGTCTTTAACACACTTGAAGGGGTTTTTTTAGAACCGGTGGTCTTGTGCTGTTTTCTCCTGCGAAAATGTTTCCTTCAAGTCTCGCTAGTCGTTAAGGTGCCAACCGGAGTTTGATGGCTCCACTGGAGCAGCCTGAGACCCCTTTCTCTCTCTGGCTCAGGAGGCATTCTGCAACATGATGCGAGAATTGTGATACCGTCTTTTCTCGATCAGTCGATATCTCTGGACTGCACTACTGGAGGGGTTGCGTGGGGGGGGGGGGAGGAGGGACGGATGGGGGAAAGAAAAAGAGGGGGTTTGTGCTGCTTTTTTGGCAAGTCCTGACATGCAGGCAACACAGACGGCCACTTCAAACGGTGCTCCCTGCTCTACATCCACTAAATAAGCTCGATAGGTGCACTGTTGTGAAAAGAAAACGATAACAAAATACTTACAATAACAAAATTCAGTAACAAGCAAATGGAGATAATAGAAAGGTGACTGTTTGAAGACTATTCACCATAAAAGTCTGCGATCGGATAGCATACAAATCTAGTTGGTAGCGTACACAAACCATATTCGATTAAGACCTGTGACAGCTATTGCCATATACGTATCATGCGTACAGCCTGCTGAAACTAACG
>NW_020852048.1:0-801 GCF_000972845.2 Larimichthys crocea | reverse complement strand
GATGCCATCCATATAGTTTTGATCCCAAAGTTTCTTAGCAGCATTCATGGAGCAGAATTTTGGCAAAGAAAAAGTCATTGCTACCATAGAAAACTATGACGGCCCAACTATTTTTCCCCCCTAAGGTCCTGGGCTTATCCATAACAGTAAGAAGAGGATATTATAATAATATCCATTAAATTTTAAAATAACAGTCCTCTCTATCTTAGACACACACACAAGAAAGTGACTATGTCAGGCACTGCAAAGAAACAGTAGTAATGCACCAAGCACTGAAATAATTTCAACAAGGCTTAAGTAAGATCTCTTTAGGTCAACAGTTTAACTCCTGTCATCAGAGTGATCTGCAGATACAGCTTCAGGAGTGTTGAGAATTTATTTGGGTGACACGCTCAGGTTTACAAGCAGGCTTCAATAAAAACATCTGCATACATTTTGGTTTCTTCTGCCCATAGTATGCATGTTATCATTTTATTTATTCATAAGTTGTTTTTAGATTGCTGAATAAATTCTTTGTTACATTGTTTTTCGTTCACTTCAGTCTGAGATGAGGCCATGCAACCTGTATAAATGGTCCCTATCTGTTCATGTACTTAGAGGAAAGCTCTAACATAGGAACAGCGTTACTTTTCTGAGCTATGAATATCAAAAAAGACAAACTAGGGGCGGTCGGTAGCGTAGTGGGCTGTGCGGCCGCCCCATGTGTAGAGGCTACAGTCCTCGCTGCAGCTGGCCCCGGTTCGAATCCCGCATCGGACGGCCCTTTACTGCGTGTCATGCCCCCTGCTTCCTGTCTATCTT
>NW_020852047.1:0-620 GCF_000972845.2 Larimichthys crocea | reverse complement strand
CCACTAGCTCCTGAGGGAATGTTAGATGCAGAACTACATTGACCACCTTAGTCGTCAACTTTGTCTGCCGTTTGCTGTGCTGGGCAGAAACATTAAAGCTCGAGGTTCTTAAACCAAAACAACGAGCTGAAAGATGCTAAAAAAGGCTGCACTGAAACATGAACTGGGTGATTCTTTGTGCAGTAGTTGCTAAGCCCCCTTCACATTACACGTAATCATTTGACCCTTTTATTAATATAAACGTCTAAGACAACACAGCACACATTTACTTGTAACACAAGTAAAAAAAAACAACAGACACAAGTCGACATTGTGCGCATTGTTAATTCATTTGTGTTTGTGCATATGCATGCGCACAGACACACAGGCATGCTTCATGCACACAGCGTTTAGGTTGCAGTGTATGACTAATGGAGCGAACAACTTCTCTGACGGTTGTACTGTAGCTAAAGGCTAATCGAGGACACACACTCACTGACGCATACACCTGCACTGAGTGACCATGGTACCTGCCATTTCTCCTCCAACACTTAAGCTGTATAATTTTGTCCTTTTTGTTGTTTCAATAGACACATTAAAGGCAATTTAATGTAAAAAACAAGAAATGTATTATTTTATTT
>NW_020852046.1:0-556 GCF_000972845.2 Larimichthys crocea | reverse complement strand
AACTGTCAAAACTCTTACTCTATATCTAAATATATGGTTACTCTAGATCAGAATACCCTGGCCTCCAGCTCCACTGTAAAGAATCTTAGTGTTATCTTTGACTGCCACATAAAACAAATCTCAAGAACTACCTTTTTCACCATTGCAAAAATATGGCGCATCCTGCCTCAAAGATGCAGAAAACCTAGTATATGTTACTTTTAGACTCCACATTTAAGAGTAGGCTTAAGATGTTCTTTCTTGAGAGAGATTATAGTTAGGGTGGGCTCAGGTGACTGCTGAATCGTCCCTTAGATATGCTGCTATAGGCTTAGACTATGAACTGTAGTGCTTAGACGATGATTTGGTGCCATATAAATAAAACTGAATTGAACTGAAATTTGGCCCTTGTCACAGTTGCTCAAATCGTCACATACATCCATTCTATTGAATGGATGTATTTTTTCCAATACATCCATACAACTCTGAGGACCAAATGTTCGCCTATATCTCCCCACTGACAGATGCCATGATAACGAAGTAATCAGTGTTATTCACTTTATCTGTCAGTGGTCAT
>NW_020852045.1:0-1944 GCF_000972845.2 Larimichthys crocea | reverse complement strand
CCACAATGTCCACAATTGTAAAATTAAACAGAATTAAAATGTTTTGTACATGAAATGTATTGTCTCAACACTCCCTAGCTGTGGTTACCATAAGCATATTGTAGCATTAACTTTTTAAACAGGCCTGCATACCTTTCTCTTATGGCCAAATTTGCTTTCATCAATTAAAACGAGTTCTCCTCTTTTTCCAATAGCCTGTTTTCCTCTCCCGGCTCATTCTTACGGTGCATTGCAGATTGCAACACTCTTAACGCAAACTGTCCGCGCCAGTTTGGCTTAGGGTTGCAGAGCCCCAGTGATCCCTTTCATTGCAGGCATGTCAACTGTGGCGCAGGCGAAGACCTTGTGCATAACCTGTATAGATCACAAAAATTCTGAAATTTAGCAAGTCGCCAATTTACTAATAATTAACATGGTCTTACAAATGCAAACACCGCCTGCATTTAACATGATCCTTAATACCAATAAATCTTAGGTGTCCGAAAGCACACACACCTGGCATGATTGACAGTGCAAGCTCCAGCGGATGGCAGTCCATCGACATTGAAGAGCTTTCTAACATAGACCGCAGTTTGAGAAACCGGGCAGATCTAGGCTGTGTGGTTTGTGACAAAATCTCGGGCATCATACCTGGCAATTAATCTTGTGGTTTAATTTTGGCCAGATGCAGCAACGTGGTTCAAAATGACCATCATATGCACCTTGACATATGACTAGTATAAGATATCTGTACGTGTTTGGTTTGGGCAGTATTACCGTACAGTGCGATCAAAATAATGTTTTCCCCAGGTAACAATACTTCACCATTCATGCTGACTCCTTTTGCCATATGGCTTTTTCATTTTCAACTTCATGGACATGCACGCAAGAGGGACATTGCATTGATGTGTGAAGTAGGCCCTTGTTTTTCATTAACATTGGTACAAAACCTATGGAATTCTGCGTGAATGTTGAACAATTATTCGCCTTAAAACCTCGCCTAGGTGACACACATAAAAAAAGTCAAACAACAATACAAGCAACTCATTGCGATCTTCCTCTGAAGGTTTCCTCCTTCAAGGAAAAACGCGGGCGCCAATGACTCCGAGAAAATAAGGACTTGACATCCTAGGTACCAGTCAAAATTTAGCAGCCGTCTACTTTCGTAGTGCTCGCAGTTTCCATCCAATCATTTTAAAGAACCCACGTGAGATCAACGTTTTGTCTTGGCGCTTGGAAGAAAAGTAAAGAGTTGAATACTTCGCGCAAGAAAACAAGAAAAATGGTTAGTATGGTAACATACCTGATCCGTAAATTCTTACTAGGAAACGATATAAAAAGGAATTCGTTGTAGTAATAGTGTGGGTGGTAATTGACTATAGCTGCAAGCAGCACCTTAGATGTAAGACTGTACAATCCTGTAGTGCTACAAACAACAAGCGTTTTTTAAGCTAAACCCAATGAGCTTCTAAGTGAAGTGCAAAATACTCATGACCATTCTTGAAAGATATTTTTGTAGGAATGATATGTAAAAAACGGTATCTTACTGAAAGGTAACTGCGGTCGTAAGTCTCGGTCGTGTACCAGGCAACGCGATTTACATCTCCAGACTGTTTTCTAGCCAAGGAAGCCTGGTTATTTTACTATATAGTATGGGGGAAGTTAAGCCGAGTATGAGGCTAAAGTGTCAACATTACCTTGCATTTTGACCAAGTGCGTGAAGTTTTCATGCTGAGCATGTCGTACATTTGTATAGGGTGACAGTGCCTTCTTCTTGAATATTTCATGTGAAAAAAAAAAATTAAAGGCTAAAAAGATCATTTTGTCCTTTTATCTCGTAATTTGACTGTACATGCCATTTTTTTCTCTTTTACTAGCAGAAATGGGCTTCTCTACCTAGCTATAGTGCCCAATGTACCTAATGTACACAGTTATTCAGTGCAAATCGTCTGTAAACTAAACATT
>NW_020852044.1:0-1458 GCF_000972845.2 Larimichthys crocea | reverse complement strand
TATATGTGAACAGTAGTGTTGCCCTGCTCTGTGCCGGACGTGTTGGAGCGGTTCTGCCTGGCGCTGATCGTTTAAAAAAGACAAACTGAGCATGCCCGACCAACAGAAGACGAGCTCGTAGCTCTCCTGAAGGCGGAGGCGGGATGAACTCCATCGGCCTGTAGCTGTTTCCTTCTAACCTCACTATCGTAGCAGCCATACTGTAGAAGAAGAGCGCCCCCTGCTGGCCTGACCCACAGAGCACCGACATAGCTTTAGGTGTGTCACACCTTCTCGTGGTTTGAAGGTGTGTTGTGTTGGCGGACGCCTCCACCATCTCGTGTGTGTTTGTGTGTCGTTCTTGTTCTTGCACTTTGATTTGATTTTCTGTGAACCGGGTCAGGAACTCGTCCTGGGTTAAGCCCCCCCTCCCCAACCGACTGACGCCACCTTACCTCACCTGTCCTCTGCTGACGGCGCCATAAAACTGGAGGAGTCTTCTTCTTTTTCTCCTCCTCAGTGCCAACGTTCAAACCCAGGCAGCTCTCCTGAATCAACCCTGAAGAACTTCAACAAGCAAACGGATGCCAAACGCTGTCGGACTCTGTTTCTGTACAAACTTCCTTTGTAACTTTATTTTAGAGTCACTGTGAATACCTGGTACCAGCATATTAAGATACAGTATATACAGATTAAATTATGAATCTTTATGTGGAGATACTGTACAGCTGAACTGTTCATGTTACTTCGTGCATTGGCTCGTGTCGCCCTCCTTTCACGGGATGATTATGCAGACGATGTTAGCGCGGGCCCGGCCCGTCGTCCCGTGTCCTGTATGGTTATTTAGATTGTAGGAGGTTGGTCGAGCGAGAATGTGCCAAGCAACTTCCAGCCCTCCCCTCTGTATGTGTGTGTGTATAAAATGTAACTTATTAATCATGCAAATGTGGATTTTTCTTGTAGCTGTTTAAACTGGAGGTTTAAAAAAATGTGAAACGATGCAGAAAAGTTAAAAAAACACGGCGAGCTCGAACGACGACGCGTTCATCTGCAGATCCTCGTTAACGAGACTGAGGTCGTTGGTTTGGCTGCAGCTCGTGAGCTACGCCTTAACGAGCCAAACTCTCCGGGCGACGTCAGACTGGTCAGACTGGTCAGACTGGTCAGACTGGTCAGCCGGTGAAGCTGATCTGTGACGTCTGCACACTGACCTCATCTCTCCGTCTCTGGTTGCACTTCCTGATGTTTTCTTTCTGTTTTTTGATGAAGGACCGATTCACGGCGTCACATGACCGATGAACATCGCCACATTAATAATAAGAAGACGTGTTGTTGTTGCCGAAGCTCGCAGATTGTTCAAAGATGCAAATCTCTGATTTTAATTAAAGAAAAAAAAAGGTGCTTCAGATGATGATGATGATGATGATGATGATGATGATGATGCACTGAAATCTAGCTGAATGTGTTGAATGCTTCCTC
>NW_020852043.1:0-717 GCF_000972845.2 Larimichthys crocea | reverse complement strand
AGATTATATACAGGGGGGCGGGGACAGCAGCGCCCTCAGTAACTCCTCCTGTCTATTCATTGGTCCGCGGACATACCGGGGGGCGGGGACAGCAGCGCACTAACGGTAACTCCTCCTGGCCATTCATTGGTCCGCGGACATATCACAATCAAAATAATCCATCCAATATTCTTTATTTAAGTAAACTACTTTATTGAGCAAGCAAACTGAAAAAAATCCATGAAGAACTTCATTCTTAATTAATGTTAATGTTTTTCCTTGCCTCTGAGAAATGACAGTTTGGAGAAAAAATTAATTTTATACCTGCTGTATCAAATTTGATACAGACATTTTAACATGATTAAATTGTAATATAGAGAATGAGTTACTTAATAAATATGCATTCTTTCAATGAATGAACAACTTACTTAAAAAAATTACTTAGAATTTTGATGTTATTCTCACCGTGACTTATCAAAAATTAGCAATGATTTTCCTAAAAAACGGGGGAGGGACATTTACTGGGGGCGGTCATGTTGGAAATGACCAAAACAAGACTTAAGCTGCCTGTAGTGACATGAAATTCCAGCAGGGGGTAGAACACATGTATCAGATTACATGCAACGGGGTTTTAAGGCAAGTATTGTTGATGTTGATGAGATAGAGGTCTCAGAAACTCATGTATCAAATATGAGACGAATGGCATTATAGGGTTAACAATCACAGCAAGTTTTGTTG
>NW_020852042.1:0-780 GCF_000972845.2 Larimichthys crocea | reverse complement strand
ATCATAATCATGGGAATAATAGGTGAGTAAATAATAACAACAACAATAATAATACATCAATTGTAATAAGAATTTGTAGTACTTAATGTAATAAATAATTAGTAATTAATTAAATAAATAAAGCTATTCTTAATGTCCAGTCAAATGCAGTTTCTACATATAGGTTTTTCAAAGGTTTAGAAGAGTATCCCCAGGGTATAAAATCTCACCTACGTCAACCATATAAGGGGACGTGTATCGTTCCCTATTTTGATACACACACCCATGCCGCTGAGTTTTTAAGTGCATCTGGGACATAGGCTCCCTCCTAACCACACAGTGTATGGAGGAGACAGGAGGTTTTGCAGGGAAGGCCAAAGTGCATTTCTATCGCACGAAGACAGAAGGTGGCGACGCACGGGAACAAACGGCGCGCAACCCTCGCGCACAATCTTTTTCCTCCTTTTTTTGCATTCATTTTTCATAGTATTGATCTTTGCGTACTTTACCACCAAGGCCCTCTTCCCTATTAACTCAGGATCTGTGTACCTCAATGTGTGTAGCCTGGCAGATAGTGTCCAATGTGTACCTAAAGAAGGGGTCAATGGGGCAACGGTGTTAGTCCGCGGTAAGAATTGTATTACCGAAAGAGGAACGTCGTTGCCTTCGCACCTACGCGTAACAACTGGGCTGAAGGACTGAGCTATCTTGGAAGGTAAGGATCTTATGTACATGTTGCATTGTAGAAGACTGTTTGGTTATCCAAAAAAGCGGAAACAGCCCAGGGAGCCTTTTTTCGAC
>NW_020852041.1:0-514 GCF_000972845.2 Larimichthys crocea | reverse complement strand
TATACACTACCGGTCAAAAGTTTTACACCACACTTTTTCAAGTTTTTTACTGAAAATTATTCAGTTCATTGTGTCATTGCACTCTGAAATGAAAGGATACAACAAATAAGCAATTTGAGTTGAAAAAGAAATCATAGAATTAATTTATAGACCAAAATGTATTCTAAACTTTTGACTCATCAAAGTAGCCACCATTGGCAGATATAACAGCTGAACACACTCGTGGCATTCTTTCTACAATAGAAATCAAATATTCTTCACAAAGTTCTTCCCAGGTCTGTTGCAGAAGTTCCCATAAATGTGTGGCACTTGTAGGTTGCTTGGCTTTAACTCTTCTGTCCAGTTCATCCCAAACCAGCTCGATGGGGTTTAGGTCTGGAGACTGTGCTGGCCACTCCATGTTTTCAAGCTGACCATCTTGTTCTTGTGTTTTGGGTCATTATCTTGCTGTAGGATAAACCTCTGACCAACTAGGCGCATACCAGAGGCTACTGCATGGCGCTGCAGAATGCTG
>NW_020852040.1:0-548 GCF_000972845.2 Larimichthys crocea | reverse complement strand
GGGAGAGTCTCTGTCACATCAGGACGGGGCAGATTTCTCTCAGGGAGCACTGTTAGGTGAGCCCTGTTTCTTCTTAGGCTCCCTTGGTCTGTTTCCACAGTGTAAGACCTTGGTGTTGACGCAGGTCCCTGAACAGTAGCTGTGGTCTGCGCTGTTCTAATCCACACTCTCTGACCTGGGACCAGTACTGGTAAGTTTTGTGTCCTGTGTCTCAGGTTGAATGACTTTCTCTGCTTTGCTTTTAGTTCCTTGTCTTTTTCCCTGAAAGCTCTGAGGTTTGGCCAGGCTGGTTTCAACGCTTGTGGAGTTGTAGGAACTGTTGATCTTATCCTCCTCCCCATCAGCAGCTGCGCCGGACTCAGCCCGTGAGCCAGTGGTGTAGCTCTGTAAGCCAAAAGAGCTTTCTGAGGGTCTGGACTTTTGTTGAGCAGTTGTTTAACTGTGCGGACAGCTCTCTCTGCCTCGCCGTTGCTCTGTGGATAGCGAGGGCTGCTGGTTGTGTGATTGAAACCACAGTCCTGTACAAAGACGGCAAAGTCTGCGGAAGC
>NW_020852039.1:0-10999 GCF_000972845.2 Larimichthys crocea | reverse complement strand
TGGACTTTAACATCATGGTTGCTTTGCTTTGATCTTTTGGGATTTATAACCAGAATCTGACAACATCATGCTTCTTTGCCTTTGATCTTTTGACATCATGGTTCCTTTGCTTTGATATTTTTGACATCATGGTTCTTTTGCTTTGATCTTTTGGAATTTAGATCCAGAATCTGACAACACCATGGTTCTTTGCTTTGGATCTTTTGATATCATGGTTCCTTTGCTTTGATATTTTTCCGGTTCTCCTTAGAACCGGAATGATGACATCATGTTTATTTTGCTTTGATCGTTTGACATCATGGTTGCTTTGCTTTACTTTTGGAATTTATAATCTGACAACTAATGGTTCCTTGACTTTGGACTTTTGACCTCATGGTTGCTTTGCTTTGATCTTTTGGAATTTAGAATCAGTTCGTTCTCCTTAGAAACTGGATACATGACATCACGGTTCCTTGTTTTGATCTTTTGGAATTTAGAACCAGTTCCGGTTCTCCTTAGAACCGGAATCTGATGACATCATGGTTCTTTTGCTTTGATCATTTGACATCATGGTTGCTTTGCTTTGATCTTTTGATATTTATAACCAGAATCTGACAACATAATGGTTCCTTGACTTTGGACTTTTGACATCATGGTTGCTTTGCTTTGATCTTTTGGAATTTAGAATCAGTTCCAGTTCTCCTTAGAACCGGAATCTGATGACATCATGGTTTTTTTGCTTTGATCGTTTGACATCATGGTTGCTTTGCTTTGATCTTTTGGGATTTATAACCAGAATCTGACAACATCATGCTTCTTTGCCTTTGATCTTTTGAACCATGGTTCCTTTGCTTTGATATTTTTGACATCATGGTTCTTTTGCTTTGATCTTTTGGAATTTAGAACCAGAATCTGACAACATCATGGTTCTTTGCCTTTGATCTTTTGACATCATGGTTCCTTTGCTTTGATCTTTTTGACATTATGGTTGCTTTGCTTTGATCTTTTGGAATTTATAACCAGAATCTGACAACATCGTGGTTCTTTGCCTTTGATCTTTTGACATCATGGTTCCTTTGCTTTGATGTTTTGCGAATTTAGAACCAGAATCTGACGACAGCATGGTTGCTTTGCTTTGATTTTTTGGAATTTAGAACCAGTTCCGGTTCTCCTTAGAACCAGAATCTGATTACATCATGGTTCTTTTGCTTTGATCATTTGACATCATGGTTCTTTTGCTTTGATCATTTGACATCATGGTTGCTTTGCTTTCATCTTTTGGAATTTATAATCTGAATCTGACAACATAATGGTTCTTTGACTTTGGACTTTTGACATCATGGTTCCTTTGCTTTGATATTTTTGACATCATGGTTCTTTTGCTTTGATCTTTTGCGAATTTAGAACCAGAATCTGATGACAGCATTTATGCTTTGCTTTGATTTTTTGGAAGTTAGAACCAGTTCCGGTTCTCCTTAAAACCAGAATCTGATTACATCATGGTTATTTTGCTTTGATCATTTGACATCATGGTTGCTTTGCTTTCATCTTTTGGAATTTATAATCTGAATCTGACAACATAATGGTTCTTTGACTTTGGACTTTTGACATCATGGTTCCTTTGCTTTGATATTTTTGACATCATGGTTCTTTTGCTTTGATCTTTTAACATTATGGTTCCTTTGCTTTGATCTTTTGCGAATTTAGAACCAGAATCTGATGACAGCATTTATGCTTTGCTTTGATTTTTTGGAATTTAGAACCAGTTCCGGTTCTCCTTAAAACCAGAATCTGATTACATCATGGTTCTTTTGCTTTGATCATTTGACATCATGGTTGCTTTGCTTTGATCTTTTGACATTTATAACCAGAATCTGACAACATAATGGTTCTTTGACTTTGGACTTTTGACATCATGGTTGCTTTGCTTTGATCTTTTGCGAATTTAGAACCAGAATCTGATGACATCATGGTTCCATTGCTTTGATATTTTGGAATTTAGAACCAGTTCCGGTTCTCCTTAGAACCGGAATCTGATGACATCATGGTTATTTTGCTTTGATCGTTTGACATCATGGTTGCTTTGCTTTGATCATTTGATATTTATAACCAGAATCTGACAACATAATGGTTCCTTGACTTTGGACTTTTGACATCATGTGTGGTGTCTAGGCTGGGGGTTGGGCTCCAGGTGCTCTCATTACAGGGATGGGTGTGGTGCTGTGGAGCTGTCTGCACACACCTGAAGCTGATCATCTCGAGCAGTATTTACAGGCTGGCCTCCTGCATGCTGCTGCCAGATTGTCACCGCGTCGTGGGTAGATCAACTAGGCTCCTCATAAACTTTGTAAACTGAGATTTATCTGAGTATTGACTTTTATTTCTGTCTCCAGACTCCCGCTCTTCGCCCTCCTCACCACCAGGCTTCTGCACCGCGTCCGCCCCCAGCCTAAACCCCTCGACGGCCTCTCCCTACCTCGTCCCCGGCTCAAGCTCCCCCCGTGAGCTCCCCTGCCCCTGCTGCCTTCCTGGTGCCCGTGACATCCCCCTGCCCCTTTTTCCCGTGGTCTAATAAACGGCTGCTTATTTGGCAAACTCTGCTCCTCTGCATTTTTGGGTCCACTACCAGCGAGACACCACATCATGGTTGCTTTGCTTTGATCTTTTGGAATTTAGAATCAGTTCCGGTTCTCCTTAGAACTGGAATCCAATGACGTCACAGTTCCTTGTTTTGATCTTTTGGAATTTAGAACCAGTTCCGGTTCTCCTTAGAACCGGAATCTGATGACATCATGGTTATTTTGCTTTGATTGTTTGACATCATGGTTGCTTTGATCTTTTGGACTTTATAACCAGTATCTGACAACATGATGGTTCTTTGCCTTTGATCTTTTGACATCATGGTTCCTTTGCTTTGATATTTTTGACATCATGGTTCTTTTGCTTTGATCTTTTGGAATTTAGATCCAGAATCTGACAACACCATGGTTCTTTGCCTTGGATCTTTTGATATCATGGTTCCTTTGCTTTGATATTTTTCCGGTTCTCCTTAGAACCGGAATGCAATGACATCATGGTTTATTTTGCTTTGATCGTTTGACATCATGGTTGCTTTGCTTTCACCTTTTGGAATTTATAATCTGACAACATAATGGTTCCTTGACTTTGGACTTTTGACATCATGGTTGCTTTGCTTTGATCTTTTGGAATTTAGAATCAGTTCCGGTTCTCCTTAGAACCGGAATCCAATGACATCACGGTTCCTTGTTTTGATCTTTTGGAATTTAGAACCAGTTCCGGTTCTCCTTAGAACCGGAATCTGATGACATCATGGTTATTTTGCTTTGATCATTTGACATCATGGTTGCTTTGCTTTGATCTTTTGGAATTTATAACCAGAATCTGACAACATCATGGTTCTTTGCCTTTGATCTTTTGACATCATGGTTCCTTTGCTTTGATCTTTTTGACATCATGGTTGCTTTGCTTTGATCTTTTGGAATTTATAACCAGAATCTGACAACATCGTGGTTCTTTGCCTTTGATCTTTTGACATCATGGTTCCTTTGCTTTGATCTTTTAACATTATGGTTCCTTTGCTTTGATCTTTTGCGAATTTAGAACCAGAATCTGATGACAGCATGGTTGCTTTGCTATGATTTTTTGGAATTAGAACAGATCCGGTTCTCCTTAGAAACCAAAATTGATACATCATGGTTCTTTTGCTTTGATCATTTGACATCATGGTTGCTTTGCTTTGATCCTTTGATATTTATAACCAGAATCTGACAACATAATGGTTCTTTGACTTTGGACTTTTGACATCATGGTTGCTTTGCTTTGATCATTTGATATTTATAACCAGAATCTGACAACATAATGGTTCCTTGACTTTGGACTTTTTAACACATGGTGCTTTGCTTTGCTCTTTTGGTTTAGAATAGTTCCGGTTCTCCTTGAAGGAATCACTGACTCACGGTTCCTTGTTTTGATCTTTTGGAATTTAGAACCAGTTCCGTCTCCTTAGAAACCGGAAATCTGATGACATCATGGTTATTTGCTTTGATCATTTGACATACGGAGGGCAGCGTGCTTTTATGCGTGCAAAATTGAATTCACCTCGTCGCCGCCATGTACCGGACCAAAGCCCCGGGAGGTGAGTCAACCCCTCCGCACAGCCCCCCCCGCGGCCCCACCCCCCCCCACGCCCTCGTCCCACGCCGCTAACACAGTTAAGGTAATGCACCACGCCATACCCCACCACATAGGAGCGCCAGAATCTAAGGGCCGATGAAAATGATGGACTGGGGGTTGGCGGACGAAGATAGGCTCAGGGCTGAACTTTTGGCTAAGCCATCCATGCTAGAGCCATAATGGACAGGGAACTTTTTCACCATCACACACATACAGGAGTCTCTCCAGCTCCGCATCAATACACACACAGAACCATCGTTTTTTCTATTCAATACGCCTTCCCATACGCGGGATTTCTGGGACCATCCTGGTCCTCAGTCACAACCTCACATTGACTGGGGCACGGAATCCATATCGGGCTGGGGAGGGATTGTACTACTAATGGCAATAAACCAAACACCGTCTCCGATGTGATGACGGTGCAAGATTATAATGACTTGTGCCCCCCCCTGAATCCCAAACGCCAGACCCTGCAATACCCGACATGAGTCTCCGTACCTTCCGCTACCACCACCCTTAAAAGCGTAAGGTATTTAACAAACCAAGGCTCTCTCCACTTTTCCTTCACTCACCATACGATTGTCGCTCATTGATCTTATTCCAGGCTCCACCATTCCCAAAGGGCCGCCTGTACGCGGCTCTCTGGCGGAGAAGGAGGCCATCGGGGTATATTTGATACCTCCCTGAGGCTGGACTGATTCGCCCCCCTCTTCTTCACCTGCCGGAGCTGGTTTCTTCTTGTGGGAAAAAAAAGACGGTTTCTAAGACCATGCATTGACTTACAGCCCACTTAATGACATAAACCATAAAGAAACGCTATCCACTTCCCCTTATGTCCATCTGTTTTTCGGACCACTCCAACAGGCCCCGATCTTACCACAGTTTGGATCTTCGCAACGCCTTATCACTGGTGCGTATAAGAGAGGGTGACGAGTGGAAGACTGGGTTTAATACTCCTAGGGTCACTACGAGTACATGGTCATGCCACTTGGTCTACTAATGCTCCGGCCGTATTCCAGGCCATGATTAACGTTGTGCTGAGAGACTTTCTCGACCGTTTCGTGTATGTATACTTGGACGATATACTTATCTCTCACCCTGACCTGGACTACCCACCCAGAACACGTAACCAAGTATTAAAGAGACTGCTTGAAAATAAAGCTCTATGTCAAGGCTGAAAAAAGTGAATTCCATGCCGACACTGTCTCTCTCATGGGCTTCATCGCTAGCCCTGGGAAGAGTGCAGATGGACCCGGCCTAAAATTAGCGCTGTGGTCGATTGGGCCCCCACACCTGATAGCCGCAACAAAGTTCAGCAGTTCCTTGGGTTTGCTAACTTTTACAGCGGTTTCATCAGAGGCTTTAGCGCAAAGCTGCTCCTCTCCATGCTCTTACCTCCACAAAGGTTGCCAGTTCCGCTGTCTCCAGAAGCTGATGCTGCCTTCGAGATCTCAAACATCATTTAACTCGGCCCCCATCCTCACCCTGCCAGACCTCGCTTCAGTTCGTGGTAGAGGTGGACGCCTCTAACGAGGGGATCGGGGCATCCTTTACAGCGGTCAGGCAGGGATGGTAAGATGGCCCCTTGTGCTTTCCTGTCACGGCGGGGACATCCAAGGTGGAGCGGAACTACGCCTTTTGGTTATCCGGGAAGTTGCTGGCGGTCAAGCTTGCTTTGGAGGAGTGGAGACACTGGCTCGTAGGGGGCGGACATCCATTTATTGTCTGGACAGATCACAAAAACCTGAGTGTCCACACCGCGGTGAGGTCAAAGCTGGGTTTTTGTTAGGTCTTGTCATTTCCTTTTCTATTTTGAAAGTTAAACTCTCTCTGCGTTTCAGGTCACTTGCCCTTCCTCAGTGTGTCACCGGTCTGATTGTCTTCCCCGCCCTGATTGTTTCCACCTGTTCCCCATTACCTTGTGTATCTATTGTCTGCGTTCCCTTTGTTCTGTGCCAAAAAGTGTTTCGTCTCCTGTAGCGTTCACCAAAGCCTTAGTTCTTGCCCACAGCCACAAGCCTTTTTGTCTAGTGATCTTTTGTTTCTTCCTCGTAAGAGTGATTTTTTTGTTGTAATTTATAGTCTCAGGCCTTCGCCTTATAGCTCTAGTGTGTTCTTTGTTTTCTTCCTCGCAAGAGTTGATTTTTTGTTGTATTATCTTAGTCTAGCCCTTTTGTTTTCCAAGTGTTTAGTCTTGTGTTTTGTCATCCTCATAGGAGCGTCCTTAGTTAATGTTTTCATAGTCTTTGTTTTCTCCTCGTTGTGAGTGATTTGATTTTGTTACTCTTTGATAAACGTAGTTCAGAGTTTTTCCTCCTCGGAGTGATTTTTTGTTTCTCTTAGTTTAGGCCTATTTTTATAGCCTCACTCTTTCTAGGTTCTTGTAGACCTGAATAAAGCTACGCTCAGCCCAACTCTGCATCTGAGTCCTCATTTGCGTCCCGGCCTGACAGCTTGATCTTTTGGAATTTAGAACCAGATCTGATGACAGCATGGTTGCTTTGCTTTGATTTTTTGGAATTAGACCAGTTCCGGTCTCCTTAGAACCGGAATCTGATGACATCATGGTTTTTTGCTTTGATCATTTGACATCATGGTTGCTTTGCTTTGCTTGATATTATAAACCAGAATCTGACAAACATTGGTTCCTTGACTTTGGACTTTGACATCATGGTTGCTTTGCTTTGATCTTTGAATTTAGAATCAGTTCCGGTTCTCCTTAGAACGGAATCCAATGACATCACGTTCCTTGTTTGATATTTTTGGAATGTAACCAGAATCTGATGACATCATGTTCTTTGCCTTTGACTTTTGAACATCATGGTTCCTTTGCTTTGATATTTTTGACATCATGGTTGCTTTGCTTTGATCTTTTGGAATTTAAACCAGAATTGCACAACATCATGGTTCTTTGCCTTTGATCTTTTGACATCATGGTTCCTTGCTTTGATCTTTTGTGGAATTTAGAACCAGAATCTGATGACAGCATGTTGCTTGCTTTGATTTTTTTTGGAATTTAGAACAGTTTTGCGGATCCCTTAGAACCGGAATCTGATGACATCATGGTTAGTTTGCTTTGATCATTTGACATCAGGGTTGCTTTGCTTTGATCATTTGATATTTATAACCCGAAGTCTGACAACATCATGGTTCTTTGCCTTGATCCTTTTTGAAACCATGGTTCCTTTGCTTTGATAGTTTTGACATCAGGGTTTTCGTTTGCTTTGGATCTGTTTGAAGTTGAACGGCAGAATCTGACAACATCATGGTTCTTTGCCTTTGATCTTTTGACATCAAGGGTTCTTTTGCTTTGATGTTTTGGAATGTAGAACCGGAATCTGATGACATCATGGTTCCTTGCTTTGATCTTTGTGACATCATGGCTCTTTTGCTTTGATCGTTTGCTCAGGGTTGCTTGCTTTGATCTTTTATTATTGATAACCAAATCTGACAACCATCATGGTTCTTTGACTTTGGACTTTTGACATCAGGTTGGCTTTGGCTTTGACCTTTTTGCGAGTGAGAACCAGACTCTGATGACATCATGGTTTCCATATGCTTTGATATTTTGGAATTTAGAACCAGTTCCAGTTCTCCTTAGAACCGGAATCTGATGACATCATGGTTCGTTTGCTTTGATCGTTTGACATCATGGTTGCTTTGCTTGATCTTTTTTATATTTAGTAACCAAATCGACAACATAATGGTTCCTTGACTTGGGACTTTTAACATCATGGTTGCTTGCTTTGATCTTTTGGAAATTTAGAATCCAGTTCCGGTTCGCCAATAACAAAAAGAACTGGAATCCAATGACATCACGGTTCCTTGTTTTGATCTGTTGGAATTTGAACCAGTTTTCCGGATCTCCTTAGATCCGGAATCTGATGACAGCATGGTATTTTGCTTTGATGCATTTGACTCATGGGTGCTTGCCTTTGATCTTTTGGAGTTATAACAAGAATCTGATGACATCATGGTTCTTTGGCCTTTGACCTTTTGAATCATGGTTCCTTTGCTTTTGATCTTTTACACAGGGTTGTTTTGCTTTGATCTTTGGGGAATTAGAACCAGAAATCTGACAACAGCAGGGTTCTTTGCCGTTGATCTTTTGACATCATGGTTCCTTTGGGCTTTGATCTTTTTGACAGAAGGTTCCTTTGCTTTGATCTTTTGAATTTAGAACCAGAAGCTGATGACAGCATGGTTGCTTGCTTTGATTTTTTTTGGAATTTAGAACCAGTTTGCGGATCTCCCTTAGACCGAATCTGATTGACATCATGGTTATTTGCTTTGATCAGTTGACATCATGGTTGCTTATGCTTTGGATCATTTGATATTTATAACCAGAAGTGGACAACATCATGGTTCTTTGCCTTGATCTTTGGAACATGGTTCCTTTGCCTTTGATATTTTTGACATCATGGTTAATTTTGCTTTGGATCTTTTGGAATTTAGAAGCAAATCTGACAACAATTCATGGTGTCCTTTGACTTGATCTTTTGACATCATGGTTTCCTTTGCTTTGATCATTTGGAATTTAGAACCGGAAATCTGATGAACTCATGGTTTCCCTTTGCTTGATCTTTTTGACATCATGGCTCTTTGCTTTGATCTTTTGGATTAAGACCAGAATCTGAACAACATCATGGTTCCTTTGACTTTGACTTTTGACATCATGTTGCTTTGGCTTTGACCTTTTGCGAATTTGAACGCAGAATCTGAATGACAGCATGGGGGGTTCCATTGCTTGATATTGTGGATTTAGAACCAGTTCCAGTTTTCCTAGAACCGAAATTGATGAATCATGGTTACTTTGCTTTGTCGTTGTGATCATCATGGTTGCTTTGCTTTGATCTTTATTATTTATAACCAGAATCTGACAACATAATGGTTTCCTTGACTTTGGACTTTTTAAAACATCATGGTTGCTTGCTTTGATCTTTTGGAATTAGAATCAGTTCCGGTTTTTCTCCTTAGAAACGGAATCCAATGACATCACGGTTCCTGTTTTGATCTTTTGGAATTTTAGACCAGTTCCTGTTCGCCCTTAGAACCGGAATCTGATGACATCATGGTTATTTTGCTTTGATCGTTTGACATCATGGTTGCTTTGTTTATCTTTTGAATTTTATAACCAGAATCTGACAACATAATGGTTCTTTTGCCTTTGAATCTTGTGAACAATAATGGGTTCTTTTGCTTTGATATTTTTGACATCATGGTTCTTTTGCTTTGATCTTTTAGAAGTCAGAAACCAGAATCTGACAACATCATGGTTCTTGGCTTTGATCTTTTGACATGCATGGTTTCCTTGCTGATCTTTTTGGAATTTAGAACCAGAAATCTGACAATCATGGGTGTTTGCCTGTGAGCTTTTGAATCATGGTTCCCTTGCTTTGATATTGTTGACATCATGGCTCTTTTGCTGATCGTTTGAATTAAGAACGCAGAGAGCTGAGGACATCCGAAAGGTTTCTTTGCCTTTGAGCTTTTGATATCAATGGTTCCTTGGATTTTGATCTTTTTGACCTCACGGTTCTTTACCTTTATCTTTTTGGAATTTAGAACTGAATCTGATGACATCATTGTTACTTTGCTTTGATTTTTGGGAATTTAGAACCAGTTCCGTTTTCTAGAACCAGAATCCAATGACGTCAACGGTTTCCTTGCTTTGTCTGTTGGAATTTAGAACCAGAATTGACAGCAGCATGGTCTTTGCCTTTGATCTTTTGACACAGGGTTCTTTTGCTTTGATCCGTTTGGAATTTATAACCAATCTGACAACATCATGGTTCTTTGCGGCCTTTGATCGTTTGCATCATGTTCCACTGCTTTGATCTTTCACATCATGGTTCTTTGCTTGGATCTTTTGCGAATTTAGAACCAGAATCTGATGACATCATGGTTTCTTTGCCTTTGATCTTTTGACATCATGGTTCCGTTTTGCTTTGATCTATTGCAAGTAGACCAGTCAGGCCTGGTAGTACTATTGGAGAGACGCCTGGAATAACCAGGTGCGGTAAGCTTTTTCACATCTCGGCAGGGAACAAAGCTTTTCTTCTTCAATGCCATGGTGGTGATGACTGACGTGAATATATCAGTTTCTCACATCCCGGCAGCTTACGGCCATACACCACCCTGAATGCGCCCGATCTCGTCTGATCTCGGAAGCTAAGCAGGGTTAGGCCTGGTTAGTACTTGGTGGGAGACGCCTGGAAATACAGGTTGCTGTAAGCTTTTCACATCTCCGGCAGGGAACAAAGCTTTTCTTCAATAGCCATGGTGTGAGGACTGACGTGCATATATACAGTATTTCTCACTCTCCAGAGGCTTACGGCCATACCACCCTGAATGGTGCCCATCTCTCTGATCTCGGAAGCTAAGAGGTCAGGCCTGGTTAGTACTTGGATGGGAGACCGCCTGGGAAACCGGGTGCTGTAAGCTTTTTCATATCTCTGCAGGGAACAAAGCTTTTCTTCTTAAAAAGCCATGGTGGTGATGATTGACGTGCATATATACAGTATTTCTCAATTCCCTGTAGGCTTACGGCCATACCACCCTGAATGTGCCTGATCTCAGAAGCTAAGCAGGGTTAAGCCTGGTTAGTACTTGTATGGGAGACCGCCTGGGAATACCAACTTTTTCACATCTCGGCAGGGAACAAAGCTTTTATTCTTCAATAGCCATGGTGGTGATGACTGACGTGCATATATACAGTATTTCTCACTTCCCTGTAGGCCTACGGCCATACCACCCTGAAAGCGCCCCATCTCGTCTAATCTTGGAAGCTAAGCAGGGTCATCCCTGGTTAGTACTTGGATGGGAG
>NW_020852038.1:0-749 GCF_000972845.2 Larimichthys crocea | reverse complement strand
AGGAAAAGACAGACAAACAAACAAAAAACATTTAGAAGCACTTTTAGGTACCAGCTGGGTTGTTCTGGAGTGTGCACATCAGATGGTAAACTCCTAGAGTAACACTGCAGTGTAGGTGAAAAAAAAATAGATCGATCAGATGTTTCTTGCCTATCAGCTGCACGCATGATTTGTTTTAGAGGGCCCAAATCTTCCTAATTATCTGGTGTGTGTTTTGCAAGTGTGGGACCGAAAGTTCTAGGGTGCACATATCACATTGAGCTGGTGTGAGAGAGACTGATATAGCACATTTATGTTGTGTCCAATAAATGTGTGTCAGTGTGAGTTTATCAAATCTCTCTCTCAACCAACCTTCCTCATACAGTATGCTTTATCAGGTCTTGGTGACACACGAGAGGTACAATGCATATCCTCTGTCGTGAAATCTACTGCAGCTGTTCAAAGTGTTTTTCTAGCTAAAGTGAGAAGCTCAGATGCAGTTGATGGCTGCACTTTCCATTGATATGCATATTGTAGGTCTTGGGTGTGGTAAACAAAGGAGTGTGAAAAATTTGGCTCCAGATCTGATAGTCTGTGAACTTTGACACCTTCTGGGGTTGAGATCAGACAAAGGCCTAATTTGCACATCAAGTCTTTGCCCATCAGGTTTATGGGACAGACTTTTGAAAGAAAAGATGCATTTTTGAAGCTTGTATCTGGCCCATCCGCACATTGGAGTGGGATAGCGAGCGAAATCTTTGTGTCCAAGC
>NW_020852037.1:310-540 GCF_000972845.2 Larimichthys crocea | reverse complement strand
CTTAGTTTACGAGGTGCGCATGAACACACCATGGAGGCGTTCACACGCTTTACCTTACGAATCGCTGTAGACAGTGATATCCGTGATATCACAGATATCACGGATATCAAGCATTTATGATGTCACTAGTACTACTAGTAAGGTGCAAAAGTCCCACTAGTGCTACTAGTGGATATTTTGCCACTTACTAGTGCTACTAGTGGACATTTTGGCCCTTACTAGTGCTACTA
>NW_020852037.1:0-300 GCF_000972845.2 Larimichthys crocea | reverse complement strand
TTACTAGTGCTACTAGTGGACATTTTGGCCATTACTAGTGCTACTAGTGGACATTTTGGCCATTACTAGTACTACTAGTAGACACTTTGCACTGATATCACGGATATCCGTGATATCACGGATATCACTGATATCCGTGATATCAGTGATATCAAGCATTTTTGATGTCACTAGTACTACTAGTAAGGTGCAAAAGTCCCACTAGTGCTACTAGTGGATATTTTGCCACTTACTAGTGCTACTAGTGGACATTTTGGCCCTTACTAGTGCTACTAATTTTGGCCATTACTAGTGCTACTA
>NW_020852036.1:0-755 GCF_000972845.2 Larimichthys crocea | reverse complement strand
ATGAGGTATAATGATGAGGTAACAATAAGGTATAATTATGAGGTATAATGATGAAGTAACAATGAGGTAACAACGAGGAATAATGAGGTATAATGATGAGGTAACAATGAGGTATAAGAATGAGGTAACAACGAGGTATAATGATGAGGTATAATGATGAGGTAACAATGAGGTATAATGATGAGGTAACAATGAGGTATACTGATGAGGTATAATGATGAGGTAACAATGAGGAACAATGAGGTATAACGATGAGGTATAACAATAAGGTATAACAATGAGGTAACAACGAGGAATAACGAGGTATAATGATGAGGTAACAATGAGAAACAATGAGGTATAATGATAAGGTAACAATGAGGAACAATGAGGTATAATGATAAGGTAACAATGAGGAACAATGAGGTATAACAATGAGGTAACAACGAGGTATAATGATGAGGTGACAATGAGAAACAATGAGGTATAATAATGAGGTGACAATAAGGAACAATGAGGTATAACAATGAGGTAACAACAAGGTATAATGATGAGGTGACAATGAGAAACAATGAGGTATAATGATGAGGTAACAATAAGAAACAATGAGGTATAATGATAAGGTAACAATGAGGAACAATGAGGTATAACAATGAGGTAACAACGAGGTATAATGATGAGGTGACAATGAGAAACAATGAGGTATAATGATGAGGTGACAATAAGGAACAATGAGGTATAACGATGAGGTAACAATGAGGTATAATGATGAGGTA
>NW_020852035.1:0-1027 GCF_000972845.2 Larimichthys crocea | reverse complement strand
GAACGGGGAAATTAGCTACAGAGACTGAAAAATGTTTTTTGTACCAGGCTGTAAACATGTTTATTTCTGCTGTGAAGTTGGACATTTGGACATGGGGACTTATGGAGACTGACTCACTTCTTCTGGAGCCAGCCTCAAGTGGACGTTAGAGGAACTGCACTTCCCAGACACACGGAGGTTTGCGCTTGGTAATAAATCCACAGTTCGTTTTGGTTTGAGAATTGTTACAGTTGTAGGATCAGTGTGCAGTCGCTGATTGCAGTCCCCTCCGGTTCCAAAACACGAAGGAGAATCTGCAGCGAGTCTGCAGGTTCCTCGTTACTCCTCAAAGCTTCCCGATAAATAAATGGAGCCGTGTTATGTAACGACTGTAACACTGTGGAGTTCGGTGGGCGGATGACGAGGCGCTGACCTCCAGACGGGGGAGAGATCCTCTGTATGCAAACAGCCATGCAGGCAGGATGAAGACGTTTGTGTTGCCTCCACTGCTGGCTCGCTGTGTAGGTGGAGTCGCCATAGAAACCAGGAGATTGTTGCAACCGCTCGTATTGAGCGTCTGGAAGCCGATGTGCTGGAATACTGATTCAGATTGTTGTTTAAAGAGAGCCTCGGTGTCTTTTATTAGCTCATCTCTCAGGTCGGTCACGAGGCCGCTCGGCTCGCTGTTTGTACCCCCGCAGGGAAACTATTTCCAGCACTCTAATCCTCTGATAATATCTGGACTCCTTACAGCTGACGATCACGCAGTGTGTACCGGACGAAAGAAAAAGATGTTTAAAGATCTGCAGTGCACAAATTCTCCTGTTTTTTTTCCCCCCTCCACGTTGGACGGAGCTTTTTTAAGACACTAAATCCAGTTATTTGCTAATTATTGCTGCAGACGCTGTTTTGACATAACGGCAGAGACAACGTGATTTACATGATTTGAAAGAAACGAAAATTCACGAGTTTTGTGTAATTAACGAGGATTACGGCTTCTTGTAACCCGTCTGTTGTATTTTTCCTACGTGTTTGGAAGGAGAGGCGT
>NW_020852034.1:0-673 GCF_000972845.2 Larimichthys crocea | reverse complement strand
TCAGAAGATAAAAAAAATATGGTTCTGTTTGTTCTGTGGACAAATGGGAGAAATTGCACAATGCTTCTGGCCAGCTTGAGCTGCGTTGTGCAGATTGATGCGGGCTCATCAAAAGTAGAACAGCCGTATATTCCCTGCTAGGCTGAGCAGAGGCCCAGCTTCTAGGATGCTTCTGAAACGGGGTCGGTGGGATTTGAAATAGTGAGTAGAACGGCCGCGAACAGTAGCTCAGGCAGCCGCGGCGCACATGGAGTGCGGCAAATCCATTCCCGGTGCAATGTGGGGCTCAGACAAATAACAACTGGTACACTTATTTTCATGGGACTCCAATCACATGACTTAAACTCTGGTTCAAAAGTTTACTACCTGCTGCTTTATTGAATGAACCAAGTAAAGAGTTTTACAGTTTATACTCATACCCAACACTTCTGATTCTGACTGGGGAGCTATAGATTTCTGGTGGGTTGCATGCCACCATGACTCACCGCTATGATCCCTGTAAATATAACGCAAAGTGAGCTGCTCCAAGCAAACACTACCACAGCTCACACACCATGCTGAAAATGGAAGGACAGGTACGGAACTTGCAACTGAGGGGTTAGGATTTACAAAATACACATCTAGCCTAACTTTGTTGCACGAAGTGACTGTAAGTACTAGTATGATTAGAAGA
>NW_020852033.1:0-1317 GCF_000972845.2 Larimichthys crocea | reverse complement strand
GTCTGTGTATTTGGTTCAGGGGGCAGTCATCCACTGAACAGGCATTGCAATTTGCGATATGTTTTCTATATATAACGTATAACAAATCTGGTGGTCAGACTGGTCAGAGCTTCCGTTTTATTATTAACAGGATGGTAGTGATGGCAGAAAGGTGATAGCTCGCCATCAGACTGAAACTTGTTACAAGCCTGCAAAAGTTGCTCTTACTGTTATTTAATTATGTATTTTTCTGTTAAATGATTCGAGGCTCACTTGAAACAATATTAATAATGATTAATGATGGTGAGAAGTAGAAAAATAACGTAGTCAAATTCTGTAGATGGTTGATTATTTGAAAGAGTCAAACTTGGCAAAAAAAAGTGTCCGTTTGATTTCAAAGATTAAAAATTTGATTGAAAAGTCAAACAAGAAAAGTGTCAATAGAACAGTTGTTCAAAGCATCAACCTGTAAAAAACTGCTGGTGAAGTATTTAAACTTGATAAGTTGACATAAGTCTTTGGATGGAGAAGACCAGTCTCACGGCTCGCTGTCACAGGAGACATTGGGCAGCTGGATCTTCCTGTGGTGGCTCCATTGGGCGGAAACTCAGGCCAGGAGCTGGTCAGACTGGATCAAGTACAAGAGTCAATTAGTGAATCAGTCAATCAATAAAGCCATCAGTCCATCCGACCCCTCATGAGATATGTGCTACCAGACACACGGTCACTTACTTATAGGTGACATTTAAAGTTCTCCCTCAGATCAGGCAGCTGGATCTTCATAATAAGTTGACCATGTGGTGGCTTCAGAGGGGTTTATCCTGACTGTTTGCTCCTCCATTGGGCAACAACTCGTCCGAGTTATAGAGGTGGTCAGACTGGAGCAAGTATGACAGTCAATTAGTCAATCAGTCAATAAAGCCATCAGTCCATCCAACTTCATGAGATATTTACTACCAGATACATGGTCACTTACTATTTACTGCTGCAATGGTGCTCAGTCAGGTGGGACATGGTGAAGAAACTGCTGCAGAGCCTGATGGGGAGAGATTGTCAGATCCCCAACAGGATGCAGCAGCTGTTTCAGGAGGTCTACAAAAAAGGTCCTTTTTGCGCTTCACCCGCAAAAACAGATCACATCAGTTGACAATCTGCATAAAGTTGGCATTTGCCTGTGGGCATTTGTCTGAGGTAGCTGCCCTACCATCTGATATTCACAGATGAAGGGGAAGAGGTGATCAACAAGATAGAGGTAGGCCAGGAGTCCTGGCCTACCTCTATCTTGTTGATCACCTCTTCCAAAACTGAGTTGCTGTTTTTGTATTTATTTGTCTTGTG
>NW_020852032.1:0-625 GCF_000972845.2 Larimichthys crocea | reverse complement strand
TCATCTTCAACAGCCCAAATATGGTTTTGAGAAAGACTGAGAATTATTGCAATGCGTCTTTGTCAAATAGAAAGAAATTGGCACAGCGCCTGCAGGATGCAGAAGAAGCTGTGGAAGCAGTTAATGCGAAATGTTCCTCCCTGGAGAAAACCAAACACAGGCTCCAGGGGGAGATTGAAGATCTGATGGTGGATGTGGAGAGATCGAACGCTGCTGCTGCGGCTCTGGACAAGAAACAAAGAAACTTTGACAAGGTGAAAGGAAAAAGAAATAAATGTTTTTGAGGGAAAGTATGAATGTAATGTACTCTAACAATGAATATCATTAAACTAGGTCCTTGCTGAGTGGAAGCAGAAGTATGAAGAGTCCCAGAGTGAGCTAGAAAGTTCCCAGAAAGAGGCTCGTTGTCTCAGCACTGAGCTTTTCAAACTAAAGAACTCTTATGAAGAATCTCTCGATCATCTGGAGACCATGAAACGAGAAAACAAGAATCTCCAAGGTCTGGGAATGACTTTTGAATTTAGTGATCTTGATATATTGATTATGGCGCTAAGCTATAAGAATCATACAGAATAATGTATATAATGTTCTTCTGATGACAGAGGAAATTTCTGACCTGACTGAG
>NW_020852031.1:0-602 GCF_000972845.2 Larimichthys crocea | reverse complement strand
CATAGCTTCAGGTGAGTGTGTGTGTTGTGTTAGTTCTGTGGTTGTCTGTTACCTTTATGTTGTGTGGATGTTACCTTGTTGTGTATACGTTGTATAAAGGTTGCGTACAGGTTGTGTGCACGTTGTATACAGGTTGTGTGCACGTTACCTTGTGTACAGGTTTGTGTATAGGTTGTATAAAGGTTGCATGGACGTTGCGTATAGGTTGTATAAAGGTTGCATGGACGTTGCGTATAGGTTGTGTGGAGGTTACCTTGTGTATAGATTGTGTGGACGTTGTGTGTATAGGTTGTATAAAGGTTGTGTGGAGGTTACCTTGTTGTGTATAGGTTGTATATAGGTTGTATAAAGGTTGTGTGGAGGTTACCTTGTTGTGTACAGATTGTGTACAGGTTGCATGGACGTTGCGTATAGGTTGTGTGGAGGTTACCTGGTGTATATGTTGCGTACAGGTTGTATAAAGGTTGTGTGGAGGTTACCTGGTGTATATGTTGTGTGCAGGTTGTATAAAGGTTGTGTGTAGGTTGTATAAAGATTGTGTATAGGTTGTATATAGGTTGTGCAGAGGTTACCTGGCTGTGTACAGGTTGTGTGGAGGTTGT
>NW_020852030.1:1656230-1684750 GCF_000972845.2 Larimichthys crocea | reverse complement strand
CCACATTTACATCCATTTCCCCTCCACACTTCCCCCCCACCCCCCACACCTCCCATCCCTTCCCCTCCCCCCCCCCCACCCCCTTCTTTCTTTACCCAACTCTCTCTCACCCCCCCCCCCCCCACCCCTTTCTCCTACCCCCCTTCCCTCCTCCCTCCCTCCCCCACCTCACTCCTCCCCCCCCCCTTTCCCCCCCCCCCCCCCCCCTTCCTCCCCCTCATCCTTTTTTCCCCTCCCTTTTACCCATTTCCCCCTCTTTTTTTACCCTCCTCTCCCTCTCCCTCCCCCCTCCTCCCCCCCTTCTCCTCTCCTCCCCTCCCCCCCCCTCCCTCTTCCTCCCCCCCCCCTTTCCCTTTTCTTTTTCCTTTCCTCCCTTTTCTTTCTTCTTTTCTCTTCGTTCCCTCTTTCCCTCCTCCCCCTTTTCTCCTTTCCTCTTTTTTCCCTTCCTTTCCTCCTCCCTCCCCCCCCCCCCTCACTGTGAGCACACATGAGATTCACCTGTAACCCTAACACTCTGCTGCTGGCGCCACTGGACTGCAGTACCACGTTGGGTTGGGCCTCTGGGGGTTGTGTCACTGTTGGGGTTAGGGGTGGCGTTAGTGTTGTGGTTTTAGGGCCAGGTGTACTAAGATTTGGTTAGGTTAGACAACAGGTAAGGAGAGCTAAGATTAGGGTTAGGACAACAGGTTAAAGGAGCTCTAAGATTAGGGTTAGAGGTTTGAGCTTAGGGTTAGGACTTCAGGAAGTAGCTAAGTAGCTTAAAGAATTTAGGGTTAGGACAAACAGGTGTAAGAAGACTAAGTTAGGGTTAGGGTGTTCAGATCCACCACTGGCGACATTAAATCGCTAAAAGGCTGCAATGTGAGCACACATGAGATTCAGCTGTAACCCTAACACTCTGCTGCTGGCGCCACTGGACTGCAGTACCACGTTGGGCCTGAGGGTGTCGCTGTTGGGTAGGGTTAGGGTTTAGGACAACAGGTTAGAGTAACGCAAGATTTAGGATTAGGACCAATGTAGTGCTAAGATTAGGATTAGGGTAGGACAATCAGGTAATCGTTAAGATTAGGGTTTACGGACAACAGGTACATAGCTAAGATTTAGGGTTAGGGTTAGGACATAGGTGAAGTAGCTAAGACGTAGGGTTAGGACAACAGGTCAGAGTAGCTAAGATTAGGATAGGACAAATGGTAAGTAGCTAAAGATTAGGGTTAGGACACACCGGTAAGTACGCTAAGATTAAGGTTAGGGTTAGGGTAACAGGTAAGGAGCTACGATTAGGGTTTAGGGTGTTCAGATCAACACGGGACGACTTAAAATCGCTATAAAGGCTCAATGTGAGCACACATTGAGATTCAGCTGTAACCTCACAACTCTGCTGCTGCGCCACTGGGCTGCAGTACACGTTTGGGCCTAGAAGTGTCGCTTGTTGGGGGGGTGAAATGTTCCAATAACTAAAAAAATCATATTTTTATTGAAAAAACTTTCAGGTTTTGCAGGCATAAAGAAGGCAACACCTCTCACGTAATTTTGCCGTGTCCATCCTTTGCGCAAGGGGCATGCAATCTTCTCTTACGTTCCAATTTGTAAGGATATGTGCTACCGGAAGTAACACAACAGAGCCAATATTTCGATTCTATATATAGGTGGACTGTCACCGGACCAATCACCGTCCAGCGTTCGCAGCGCACGAAGAATCACCACTTCTGAGGGCTCTAGAGTGGGTTATGTGATCTTATGCCTTACTTGTCCTACTATCTTGAGTGGCTGTGTAATGTGGATGGCTTGAGCTATAGCCCTCCGAATAGAATAGATGTCCATAAGAACCAGAAAATTAACATATTTATGTTTATATTTTAGCTCCACAGAGGGCGTCTGGGTGATCTATGCAATGAGGGTGTCACATCACACACAGTCAAGATTGGTGGGTGGGACGGCGGAGAACAATAGTTCACTCACAGCCTCCTCCTCTCTGCATTCCTACCCCACTGCTGCTGGACCACCAACGGGAAACATGTGAGTGATGGTTAGGGTTAGGACAACAGGTAAGTAGCTAAGATTAAGGTTAGGGTTAAGACATCAGGTAAGTAGTTAAGATTAGGGTTAGGGTTAGGACAACAGGTAAGTAGCGATTAGGATTAGGGTTAGGACAACAGGTAAGTAGCTAAGATTAGGGTTAGGACAACAGGTAAGGAGCTAAGATTAGGGTTAGGGTTAGGACAACAGGTAAGTAGCTAAGATTAGGGTTAGGGTTAGGACAACAGGTAAGGAGCTAAGATTAGGGTTAGGGTGTTCAGATCCACACTGGACGACATTAAAATCGCTAAAAGGCTCAATGTGAGACACATGAGATTCACTGTAACCCTAACACTCTGCTGCTGGCGCCACTGGACTGCAGTACCACGTTGGGCCTGAGGTGTCGCTGTTGGGTTAGGGTTAGGGTTAGGACAACAGGTAAGTAGCTAAGATTAGGGTTAGGGTTGGAAACAGTAAGGAGCAAGATTGGTAGGACAAGTAGTAGCTAAGATTAGGGTTAGGGACAAAGGTAGTAAGTAGCTAAGATAGGATTAGGACAACAGTTAGTAGCTAAGAATTGGGTTAGGACAAACAGGTAAGTAGCTAAGATTAAGGTTAGGGTTAGGGCAAACAGGTAAGGAGCTAAGCTTGGTTAGGGTGTCAGCTCCCACTGGACAACATTAAATCGCTAAAAGGCTCAATGTGAGACAAATGAGATTCAGCTGTAACCCTAACACTGCTGATGGCGCCACTGGCCCTGCCAGTCACCACGTGGGGCTTCTGATGGTCCTTGTTCCGCCCTGTTGCGGTCGAAATTAGTGTTCCCTTATATAAGTCTCTATACAAATCCTTAATTTCAAATCTTTATTGAATAAAAACTTCATGGATTTGAGTCCTAACAGACAGGTAACGCCGTAAGGAATTTGGTGTCATTTCTCTCTTGCGGCAGGCGCCTACTGCTCATCCTTTCCTTGTCTCTGTTCAAGTGCAAGTCTATCCGTGATATTTTTTTAGTCGTTTTTTGTAATTAACAATAACCGTCGCTTACATTATTTCTGACTTTCTTATATTATGTGTGTACTGTACCTGGCTTGACAACGTCAACACCGTAGGGTTGATGGCTAGACCTCTACATTTCTGGATGGGCTCTAGCAGTGCGCCGTTATTGCCTGATTTTATGGCCCATTATGTGTCCTACATTCTTTCTTGATGTGGTCTTGGTATGTGGATGTTGTTCTTCCGCCTTCCACCCACCAATTCTGACTGTGTGACGTGACACCTCATTGCATAGATCACCCAGACGCCCTCTGTGACTAAAATAACCATAAAATATGTAATTTCTGGTTATTATGGCACATTCTAGGCTCATAGCTCAAGCCCTCCACATACCAGCCACTCAAGATAGTAGGACAAGTAAGGCATAAGATCACATAACCCACTCTAGAGCCCTCAGAAGTGGTGATTTCTGCCATCACCCTGACGGTGGATTGTCCCGGTACAGTCACCTATATATAGAATTCAGAAATATTGCTCTGTTGTGTTACTCCGGTAGCACATATACTAAAATTGGAACGATACAGAGAAGATTAGCATGGCCCCTGCGCAAGGATGACACGCAAATTCGTGAAGCGTTCCTTCTTTATGCCCAAAACATGAAGTTTTTTCATAAAAATATGATTTTTTTAGGATTATTTGAACATTTCGACCCAACAGCGACACCTCAGGCCCAACGTGGTACTGCAGCCCAGTGGCGCCAGCAGCAGAGTGTTAGGGTTACAGCTGAATCTCATGTGTGCTCACATTGAGCCTTTTAGCGATTTTAATGTCGTCCAGTGTGGATCTGAACACCCTAACCCTAATCTTAGCTCCTTACCTGTTGTCCTAACCCTAACCCTAATCTTAGCTACTTACCTGTTGTCCTAACCCTAATCTTAGCTACTTACCTGTTGTCCTAATCTTAGCTATTTACCTGATGTCCTAACCCTAACCCTAATCTTAGCTACTTACCTGTTGTCCTAACCGAATTCTTAACTACCCTGTTCCTAACCCTACCCTATCTTAACTACTTACCTGGATGTCCTAACCCTAATCCTAATCTAGCTATTTACCTGTTGTCCTAATCCGTCATCTTAGCTTACACTTAACCTGTTGTCCTGAACCCTAACCCGAATCTTAACTCTTACCTTATGTCCTAACCCTAATCTAATCTTAGCTACTGTACCGTTGTCCAACCCAACAGCGACACCTCAGGCCCAACGTGGTACTGCAGCCCAGTGGCGCCAGCAGCAGAGTGTTAGGGTTACAGCTGAATCTCATGTGTGCTCACATTGGACCTTTTAGCGATTTTAATGTCGTCCAGTGTGGATCGAACACCTAACCCTACTGAGCTCCTTACCTGTGTCATACCCTAACCCTATCTTAGCTACTTACCTGTTGTCCAACCCTAATCCTAATCTAGCTACTTACCTGTTCCTAATCCTAATCTTAGCCTATTACCTGTTGTCCTAACCTTATCTTAATACCTTACCTGATGCTACCCTGAATGCCTATCTTAGCTACTTACCTGTTGTCCTAACCCTAATCCTAATTTAGCTACTTACTGTTGTCCTAATCCTAATCTTAGCTACTTACCTGTTGTCCCTAACCCTAATCTTAACTACTTACCTGATGTCCTAACCCTAATCCTAATCTTAGCTACTTACCTGTTGTCCTAATCCTAATCTTAGCTACTTACCTGTTGTCCTAACCCTAACCCTAACCCAACAGCGACACCTCAGGCCCAACGTGGTACTGCAGTCCAGTGGCGCCAGCAGCAGAGTGTTAGGGTTACAGGTGAATCTCATGTGTGCTCACATTGAGCCTTTTAGCGATTTTAATGTCGCTCCAGTGTGGATCTGAATAGGTTCACTCACAGCTCCTCCTGCATTCCTACCCCCACTGCTGCTGTAAAGAGAGTGAGCAGTGGGGGTAGGAACACGGAGACATGCAAGCTGTAAACATGTGCTCTGCTTATTCGCAGCAAACCAGCAGCTCTTGTGAACACACACTACATACAACAACGTACGTGTGTTTAGGAGAGGGAGCGCGGTTGTGTGTGTGAATTTCTCACTGCTGTCACCGTCCTGTCCTGACGTGGACACCAACAACAAGACCTCCAAAACCAAACAGGGATTTCACCTCCACAGTATCGGAGTACGAGAGACAGAAAAGAGGAGGTCTTGTTGCGGTACAGGATTTCAAGGTGAAGATATGTGTTTACATTATATAACATAACACAGACAGGATTGTTTTTAATTCAAATCGTTCAAGTCTTAGATAGTAAGTGATAGCAAGAAAACAAAACTTACTTACACTAAAACCCTATACAATATCCTATTTTAAGACTATATACACATGTATAAATAACATTAAACAAAACCAGTAACAGTAAAATAAAAACCAAGTAACAGTTAACTATGCAATATGTAAGTCTAAAACCTTATAAAGAAGTTAGTCTTTGAGAGACTGTACAGAGAACACACTGATTGTATAAAGTGCAGTATGCATGCATGTATGTATGCAGGTGCAGTTCCACAAACTCACCGGTAGATGTCAGGGTAGGACCGCTGTGTGACGCCGCTGCCTCCAGAGAAACAAACAAACATGAATTATTAATTATTTATGATTATCATCATCAACAACAACAAGTGCTTTAAGGTATATACAGTATTTGCATACATTTATGTCAACTGTTGTATTGTTTAACAATTAAAGAAGAAAATGTAACAATTTACTGCCTGGACAGAGATTAATCAAGATTCTTTTTAAATCAGAGATTAATCTAGGACATCGCTAACAAATCAGGCATGTTTCTGAGCTCTTATTCACCTTAAATCACATGCGTGGAGTAGTTCAGGCAGTGAGGGACAGATGTGCACTCACTGTGATGATTTTATACGTGCACTCTTATTTATAACTCATCATTTATGATGCTACCCGTTTAAAAAATGTCTCATTGTAATGTCAGTGTCATTGTAATGAATCAGTGTCATCAGGACTGGACTGCAGAATCTGAATGACAGCTGGTGGATTTTAAATTGTTAAAATATAAAAATAAACATTAATGCACATTTGCAGCTCGGCTTCTCTCCACACGGTCCTCACAGGGGTCGTCGCCTCACGTGAACTCACGATGAGGAGCAGTGATGGAGTCACGTGTTAGCTGCCTCGATGCTACACACACGGTTCTTTACCTTCAGCTTTCCTCCAGGGGGTCTGCAAACCTCCTTCAGGTGCTTCAGAAACTTTTGCACGAGAGTTGGTCGAAATAAAACTCGGTGAGCTGCAGGTAAATGTGTCCCATGAATCACAGAGAAACGCTCACCTGCACTGTGCCACTGTAGAGATTACACAATTTCCCATGAGTCCACTCTTACTTTGACCACACCCCCTTCACCTGAACCTGACAGATAATACAAAATAAGAGCTGGAAAATAAACACAGCAAGTAAAACATATGTAGTCCTTTATTTGTTCAACTGTACTGACTCATATATATTTTAATATTTACTTTATTATAGATTTTGTTGTCAATCATAAGAGGAAACAATAATAAAAGAGTAAAATTAAGTTATTTTTCTGGTTTGAAAAGTAGCTTAAAGTTTTATTTTGTCAACATGTTATTTTAAATGTTGTCTAGAAATGATCATGTAGTGTTACATGTTTGATGTTTGTCCAGAAATTGTGTTTAATGTAACACGAACGATGAAAGTTTTTAACAGTATTTAACAGTTTGGGCTTAAAATGAATCTTTTGTAAAGCTTATATTGTATGTTGTCTATAAAAACATTTGTGTTAGTGTTTCATCTTGTGAATGATTTGTATCCACGTAATAAAACGTTACTGTCAGATTCTTCTACAGTCTTATTTTGAAATATGAAAATGAATCAGGACTTTACTGTCGTCTGTGGTGGACTTAAATAAAACTCTTGTTCTGGTTTTGAAACCTGGAGAATTTGTGTTCAATGTGAACAGTGAAAAGTTACGTTTAATTAAAGGTTAATTACTAAAATCTTTTAAAAATGTTTCATCTTGCAAATGATTTGTATCCACGTGATAAAACTGTCAGATTCTGTTGAGTCACGTGATTTACAAAAGTAAACTGATGGAGCAGTGAGACAGGTATGTTTACAGATGGTGGTGGTGATGGAGGGAGAGTTTGCTGATAATATATCTGTGAACAGAGGGAGAGGTCTGCAGTGAGTAATGCACTTTGTCAATAACTGTTTTAAACTCTGCAGTAATTCATTCACTTTATCACATTCTGCTACACCCAAGACGCCAAACATTCTGACCTATCGTGTTTACATTGTAAACTGTATTGCATAGGAGTATATTTCTTATCCCAGTAGTATAAATACAGGTGTGCGTGTTCCAACTACCATCAGTCTTACCTGCGACCATCATCATGCTCTGTTTCAGGCTCAGCAGCAGCACATTGCGTGAGTACACTACTGACTGATGGCTTGATTAATTATGACTTGGTTTATATAAATTCTTCTTCGACCTTTGCTTGGATTTCTTGTTGAGGAAATTTAATTTTAATTTAAATCAAAATCTTTTGACTTCTTGCCTAGTAGGAACGAGATAAACCTCCAGATAACTTTCTGAATATATGTTTTTATTTACTAATTTGACTTTTGATAATCTTCTTGATTATAAATTATTTGGTATTTTATTTCATTTAATTGTTTTCTGATTGATGATTGAGCTGCTTAATGGCAGTACTGAAATGTTTTAATCATGGTTCAACTACATGAAACACTTATTATTATTATTATTATTATCATTATTATTACGTACAAATGTTTCAGCCTGTTTAACACAAGTTGAATTTTAACAGTGATCTCTTTTTTTAGTGTTGGCAGCAACCTGTTTGCTCATGACAGCAGGTAAATATCCGGGTGTTGCAATGCTTACACTGTTTGTTTTTTTTCTTAAGTTGCACTTTCAGCTTATACCTTAACATTATATACAACATATGCTTTTCAGATGTTTCCACACAGAGAGTTATCACCTGTGACGATGACCTCAATGTTCAACGCCTAAGCTGCGGTATGACTCACAACTATGTAAACTAAACCGCAGTCAGTTTCTGTAGAAACCCGACTCAGTGTTTCATTTATTTTCATCATCATAAATGATGACATGTAGGATCAGAGCTCTGTGGGTGCGGTGAAGAACGTTTGTCAGCTAATGTGCTAAAAATATTATTTTAATTTTACGATAAAAACAAGTATAGTTGTAGATCATAGTTTCTTATATTCATTCGAATAAGTCAAACAACTTGACTGTTTCCTAATTTCAGACAGTGGAGTGATCAGTGTGCAGGCAGCTCTATATGGACGTACAGACCGTGAGACCTGCAGTGAGGGCAGACCTCCACAACAGCTTACCAATACAAAGTGCTCTCAGCAGGGCACTGTGGACTTCCTCAGGAAAAGGTACACACAAAATAAAACCCAAGAACTTTTCATGTAGTCGGAATGAGGCTGCTGCAGTTTTCTTTACTGAGTTTTGAAAAAACATGAAGTGCTTAAATAAGTCCATTACTACCTACGATATTAGATTGTTGTTAGAAAAACGACCATCCTGGGGTACCGCAGTAGCATACGTTGGGTATGGCAAACACATAATGTCTTATCAGCAAAAGCTTTTGGGCTGTTTCTTCTTCTTTTGGAGTAAATCAACAGAAATGGTTCCGTCTCAGTGGCAGCCATCTTGTTGAAAATCCAATAAACTAAGCCAAAGAGACTGCGCTGTTCTGTACAGTCATTGTACCAAAGATTAGGTTAATCACTACCTTAGATAACAGAGTCAAAGAATGAGAAACTACACCGTGCAGGCAAGAAATGAACACTGACCTCATACTGTATATTAACACAAGTGGTTTGTAATGCAGTATTACACTCTCTGATGTAACCCAAAGCTCTATCTCATTTATAACACCTTTGTTTTGTGTGTGTTTCCTGTAGGTGTGATGGCAAGAGCGTGTGTGAACTGAACACAAATGTCGTCCGTACTTCTGATCCCTGCCCTGGCATCTTTAAATATTTGGAGACCAACTACACCTGCTTCCCAGCAAGTTAGTCACATTTCTGCATGAAATGAATGTGAAGTAAAGCTGTATTTACATTTAAACACCAACACAACAGAATTCAAAGACAGCAAGGTCAGTTCATTTCAATGGAAACACCATGGTCAGTGAATTTAAACATGCAGGGTGAATAAAAACAGTTTTTGAATCAAGTTCAACATTGGTGAACTTTGACGCACAAAGCAGCAAACTTCACTTTCGTTTAAGCGTCCTCTGTTTGAATGACATTCCTTCAAATAAAAATATCTCTAAAGCTCTTTATCAAATGAAATGAACAATCCCCAGTACGGTAGTATAGTGAAATAGAAAGAAGCTCCTCAAACTGATGGGCAGTTGGCACCTTGCATGGCAGCTAATGCCATCAGTGTATGAATGTGTGTGAATGGGTGAATGAGATACGTAGTGTAAAGCGCTTTGAGTGGTCGGAAGACTAGAAAGACTCTATATAAGTACAATCCTGTGAGTAGTTCCCAGTTTCAGGCACTAAATGTTTCATTAAGATGCAATGTGCCACTTTGTTGCTTTTAAAAGTGTCATGTCTAATCTGCTTTATGTTACTTTGACAGTTCGCATTGTTATCTGTGAAGACTCTTTGGCACAGTTAAATTGTGGTAAGATCCTTTTGTTTTTATATATGGTACCATGGTTTCCATTGCATTCTAATAATCATTTTAAAATCATGTGTTCTCATTTAATCACCTGTCTCTTGAAATCTTCCCGTTTTGTCAGATCAAGGTCAGGTTATAATTGTGTACGGTGAATATTATGGACGGCGTGACCAAACCACGTGTTCTTACCAACGTCCTGCCTCTCAGATCCAAAATGTCCACTGCTCAGACTCCACGAGCAAAGTTTCTAAAAGGTACAGCTTCCCATTCTGTTGACTTGAACTTTACATTGGGGGTTGTGGAATTCATGGTTCATATGAACTTTAGCACAACAGTTCAGTCATAGCTGCATCTTGCACGGATTTATGTTTCTCAAATGGCATTCACATTTCATATACCTGCATATATGTGTGCATATATTCACTCATGACTCTATATCCACAGCTGTAATGGGAAAGACAGCTGTATTATCAAAGCGAGCAACTCAGTGTTTGGTGACCCCTGTGTCGGCACTTATAAGTACCTGGAGGTGGCCTATACATGTCAGTGTAAGTGGTTCAAAGTTCCATTTGGCTGTTTCACTTCATAAAGGCTAACCTGTAAATTCAAAATGCCACATTTATGTTAAAACAAAAACTGTAAATAACAAAGTAAATGTATTATTAAACAATAATTAAGTAATAACATTAGGAAGACATCATTTCTTTAGTTTCTTAAATGATCTAACACGTTGTCTGTTCTCTTGCAGATCCTGTGTGAAGATACTGAAACAGTGACATCACAGTTTGAACATTCATTCTCAATAATCAAGAGAGCAATGATGAAAGAAAAATCTGAACTGTAAATCAGATTCTACCAAATTAGTTTGACCTTAATTAAGACTAAATCCATTTTGTTTTATTTCATTTCATTTTATTAGACTGATTGATGGTTTCATTCTTAATGTATGTCATTTACAAGAATTAATAAATGAATAAACTTGCTTTGTCTCGCCAGGCCTTGTCTCATAGACGGGGAAGTCTTGTTATTGTGCATGCCAGTTAACTGTCACCTTTACTGTGTCACTTGATCACTGTTTTTCTTGTCAGAATGCTGTTCAGTGAGTCCATTGTGGATCACATTCATATGTGTTGAGAAAAGAGGGTTGAAATGTGGTATGATTTTAAACTGTGCATTTATAATATGGGTGTGTATTGGTAGGATGTTCCAGAGCTGAAGTGGAGAGGGAGAGAAACATGAAAATACATTTGCAAACAGCTCTCGTGGACACAAATGTCACTCTACAGAAATAATTTATACATAGAAAAATTATTACCCCCTGTCTTGTACAATATTAAAACGTCTAAATAACATTTGCTTATGTATAAATGCTGAGATTCACACTCAGGTTATCAAGTTTATTCAGTTAGAACACTTTAAAATAAGTTTTCTTTGAAATCTCCATCCATTCCCCAAAGATTATGTTCTCGTGTCGGCAAATGATCAAAATAAATTCACGTTGTTGGGGTATCGATTAGCTCCGTTGGTAGAGCAGCCGCCCTGTGTATGAAGGCTCAGTCCTCGCCGTGGCAGCCCAGGATTCGAATCCGACCTGTGGCTCTGTGCTGCCTGTCAGTGCTCAGGTCATCCCTTAGTTATGCTGCCATAGGACTAGACCCCCCCACACACACACTCTCACATTCCTCTCACTTCTTCCGCTGTCTCTGTCAAATAAAGCTTAAAAAGGCCAAAAAGATAAAAAATAAAAAAATGTCGTAGAAAAAGTCATAGAAAATAGAGCCGTTAGCTCTAACTTTTCCAGGCTCTTTTTTGGGGGGGCTTTTTTCTGTCTTTTATTGTTTTATTTATTGTCGTTTTTAAACATTTAAATTAAATAAAAAATGATTCTCATATTTACGTCTGGAAGTTAAAAAAAAAACTTTTTTACCGACTTTTTGTACAATGTTTTTTTACGACTAATTTTCCCACATTTTTTCTGACTCTTTTTGCGTGACACAGCGTGCTTGAGGCTTTTACATTACATTACATTGCATTTAGCAGACGCTTTTATCCAAAGCGACTTACAGAGGAGGACATAAGCTGAGACTTAAATCACATGATCGTATCAGCTGTGACGCTCACTCTCTGACTGGGTCTATGGTGTACCTACCCGATGCCGTATGGCAGCCTGAACACCAGCAATGTTTGGCTTAACAAGACAATTTCAAGGAAATATTGTTTTTAAGCAGACATACCTCATTTATTAACCTCTATTAAAGGTATCACACAGTAATGGGCTGGTTGAACCGCAGATCTTGTTACTTCACATAGCAGGAAACTCGTGTGTATTCATCACTGATGCATTCCACTTTGGGAAAGTCTTGTTATTGTGCATGCCAGTTAACTGTCACCTTTACTGTGTCAGAATGTTGTTCAGTGAGTCCATTGTAGATCAGATTCATATGTGTTGAGGTAAGAGGTTACTATGTCACTGTGTGACTTGTTTTGCATAAAGAGAGGCAGTTCCTCTTGAAATAGATTGGGTCCAATTACAAGAACATCAGAAAATTGTAGGTAATTGTAGCATTTTGTTCAACAGGGAATAATGTTTTCTTCAGCATGACAGACAAACCTAATTTTAACCATCACTAAAGTATCACACATGAGGTGAAACAGTCACTTCATAGATAACATTCCTCTCTGTCTATTTTAACATATAAGGAACTTATTCTGGGTTTTCCCACAGTGACTTGTTTTGCATAAAGAGAAGCATTTCCTCTTCAAACAGAATAAATATTGGTTGTCTCGTACCAACACCATCACTTCAACTCTTCAGACCAGATCTCCTGACATCATGCTCTGCTCCAGACTCAGCACCACACTGTGTGAGTACACAACTGACTGATGGCAAATATAATAATGACGTGGGTTCAAATTAAACCAGGAAGCTTGAATTTGATTTTCTGCTTTCTTCTGGAAAAATTCCTTTATTATAATTAAAAGAATGAATTTACGCAGAAGTAACAAGACAAACTTTAAACATGCATTTTTTCTTTTTCAGTGCTGGCAGCAACGTGTTTGTTCATGACAGCAGGTAAATGGATGGTTAAATGTTTATTTCACTGTGTGACAGAACTCTGCTGCAAACACTGTTTGCTGCTATTCTATTCTTTGGTTGTTATTTTGTGACAACCATTTATGCAGAAAATATGTGCGAATCATAAAACAAACTCGTCATTGCAGGTTTTTCTAGAGCCGACAGTGTGAGTGCCCTGTTCACACAGAGAGTGGTTACCTGTGATGATGCCTACAACGTCCAGCGTCTTAGCTGTGGTATGGCTGAACTTGTTTCGTTTTTTTGGACAAAATATCATTTATGAATCACCAAGTTTTCTGCAAATCATCATTTCACTGTTAAATGAACAAAAAGGTGAACATTCACTGCTTCATCCTCTAAGTTTGAATTGTTTCCCTCTGGTGTGTACAGACCAGGGACTGATTATTGTGCAGTCAGCAATGTATGGACGTCAAAACAGAGAGACCTGCAGTTATGGCCGACCCGTACACCAACTTTCCAAAATAAACTGTGCACTGACAAGCACTCTGGACAAAGTCAAGAAAAGGTACACACAATAAAATTCAAATTAGAAGACATAATTTGTCCTGCTCTACTTATATTATTTTTAGAAGACATTACACCTCATTACCCATTAGGGTGATGCAGCACATATCCTAATTTAGCAGTAACTTGGAAACTTGTCAGAGGAAAAAAGTAATGACTAATCTGCTAAATACTTAGTAAAGTAATGAATAAACTGTTGCAATTGTTAAACGATGCAGGCATTTTTTAATTGATATTGTAATAAGAATATATTGAATTCTTCAAGCCATGTGTCATGCAGGGAAAATATGATTGTGTCAGTGACACCTAGCTCGACTATGTGTAAAGAAAGTGTTATTGTATCGTGATGCTCTTTTACATCATAATATTGATGATTTGTCATCTATGAGCTCTTTATCTGTCCCCTGCAGCTGTGATGGCAAGATGGTGTGTGAAATACACACAAACCCATTCCGTGCTTTGGATCCGTGCGGTGGCATCTACAAATACCTGGACACCACCTATGCCTGTTTCCCAGCAAGTCAGTTTCAGTTTTACATGTAACAGTTAAACAAAGCTACAATTAATAATAATATGTGCAATATGTCTAATGTCATGTATCTCTGACAGACCGTGTCATAGCATGTGAACAGTCTTTCGCATACCTGCAGTGTGGTAAGATCACATTTTTTCTCATTTTAACATATAGTTGTATTTTGTTTGCATTTCAACACACAGCACGATGTATTCATTTCCTTCCTCTATCTGTCAGGTAACGGGCAGGTTATAACTGTCTTCAGTGCTAATTATGGACGCCGGGACAGGACCACATGCTCTTATGGACGTCCTTCTCATCAGGTCCAAAAGGTCGACTGCTCAAGACCCACTAACCACGTTGCTCAAAGGTACAACGGCCCATTGTTTTTGTTAAACATATAAAGCCATACAGATGAATGGATACCTGTATTTACTCACATTCATTTGCATCCACAGCTGTAATGGGAGAAGCAGCTGTGCTGTCAAAGCCAGCAACACTATATTTGGAGACCCCTGTGGCCACACTTATAAGTACCTGGAGGTGGTTTACACATGTCAAAGTGAGTATCTCAAAGACCCTTTATGTTTCATTCTGCTCAAACTAATCTGTGGTCCTGGAAAACAGAGTATATAAAGAATGATGCAGATATACAGTATATCCATGAACTTGAATGTTGACTTGAAGACAGAGCTGTTAATGTTAGCCTAAACTTTAGCATCCAGGAGATGGACTCACACTGTGGTACTACACAGCCAAAGTACTAGACTTGCCTCCTTGTGGTCTGTTGTACTCCACAGCCAAAGTACTAGACTTGGCCTCCTTGTGGTTAAAGGCTCCTGACCAAAGGTAGTAAGTGGACCTTGAGTTGAGAGTTGTCAAACTATTTTCAGGGTGAAGAATGAACTTTGGTAGTCAATGTGTGAAATGCTGGTTTATAAAATGTTATTCTGTAGTTACAGAACATTTTTGTGCTGTCAGTAACTTCATTCATCTGTCTAAAGTCAACATTTGATCTGTTTTGCAGATGCTGTGGAGAAATAATGACAACACACGTGCTTTAAACAAAATGCACATGTCGGCATAATCAAGAAACCAATGAAATGATTCAAACTCTAAACCCACCATATGGCCAAAAGTATGTGGACACCTGACAATTACACATGAATCATGACCATCTCATTAAATGCACTTGCAAACTTAAGTGTCCATACACTTCTGTCCATATTGTGTGAATATTACCCTATTCTAACTCTAACAGATAAATCCAAATGACAAAACAACTATTTAATTAGCCTTTGATTGATTTTCTCTGCTGTGAACTCTTGTTTGATTGAACTTTCTGTCATATGAATGTTACTCTTCTTTGTGCTTCACAAATAAACTTTGCATTGCATAATATTCTGCGTCATTGCACTCAATGAACTAGAGAGCTCTGTTATCTAAAATATCAAAAATACCTTAAAATTGACTTTTAGACAAATGCTTTCATGTGAACTCATTAAAACAAACAAAAAGGATTTAGACGGCTCTAATAACTTGAGTACCTTACAGGAGACAGTTGCTAATGGTTCATAAAGTTGTGGTATAAGAGATAATTTAACAGTGATTGAACAAAAAGAATAATCCAAGACAGGAAAGGGCAACGTTTGCCCTCCCAGAAGAGAAGGTAGCCCCCATCCAGAGCACGGCCTGGGAGAGAAACTCAGTCCAGCATGGTGGCCTATGGTTCTATTCTAATCAGGTTTAGATTGTTAAAATATGTTAGAAATAGGTAGACCAGCAGGCTGCAGTTTAATGTTTGGCTTAACAAGGCAATTTCAAGGAAATATTTGAGGGCTGGCATCCACATTCAAAGCACCGCCCTGTCAGGTGGGGCCAGAGGTAGCTCCCCGCCTTTATAGGGACAGGTGAGGGCAATTTGTGCCTCTTTGTCTGAGGCCTGGTTGTGTAGCAGGGTTGCAGTGTCTGTGCGGGTAAGGGAGGGGTTGAATGAGAAAGATGTGTTGTATTTTGCCTTATGGGAGAACTAATGAGCCTTTTGTATATGTTATTTTGGTGTGACTGTCCTGAGGTGATCCGGAGTGAGCTCTGTGGTCCCTGTGTGAAGAGGAGTTTAGTGAATTGGAGTTCATTAAACTGTGACACATCACTAAAATATATGATCTCTCTTTAGGAAAAGACTCTTCCCTGTTTAAACCAGAGTGGAGCCCGTCAACTATTGTGTCACTTTTCAGCTGAGCCCCACATTGACTGAGATTTAAGGCGGAACTGCATGCTTTAACCTGAGCCCATTCACCAAGGATGTTGGCAAAATGTGTTTTATGGGATATACAGTTTCAACGATGTAGATGGTTGAAGATTGCCTTTTTTATATATATAGATTTGATTGCACTACTGACATTTGTGAACCTTAACCAACTGAATCTCAGTGTACTTGTGTCTTTGGGGTTTTCTTTTATAGCAAAGTCAGACGGATGACCTCAGTCCACACTCAGATGGTCAGTGTCTGGGCTGATATAGGTTCTCTTCTGTGTCTATTTGCCCCCCTTTGTAACCTGGGTGAGGTCACAAACTGTTTTCAGCATGGACAGTCATTTAACCTCTAGTAAGGTATCACACAGTAATGGACTGGTTGCACTGCAGATCTCGTTGTTCACATGAGCAGGAAACTCGCGTGTATTCATCAATGATGCATTCCACTTTGGCTGAGTCTTGTTTATTGTGCTAGCCAGTTAACTGTCACCTTTACTGTGTCACTTGATCACTGTTTTTCTTTGTCAGAATGTGTTCAGTGAGTCCAATTTGTAGATCATATTCATATGTGTTGAGATAGAGGGTTTTTTGATTGTGAAATGATGGCGTGATTTTAAACTGTGCATTTATAATATGGGTGTTGTATGGTAGGATTGTTCTCCTGAGCTTGGAGTGAAGAGGGGGATAAAACATGTAAAATACAATTTGCAAAACGGCTCTCGTGGACACAAATGTCACTCTACAGAAAATAATTTATACAAGAGAAAAATAGTACCCCCCTGTCTTGTACAATATTAAAATGTCTAAATAACATTTTGCTTATGTATAAAGACTGAGATTCACACTCAGGTTATCGACGTTATTCCGTTAGAACACTGTAAAATAAGTTGTTCTTTGAACTTCCATCCATTCCCAAGGATTATTGTAGCCAGGTGATAAAAAACACTCAGCTTAACAAAAGAAAGAGACTGTTTATATTCTCAGTATCTTTATTGTAATGTTCCAAATCGCTAAAGCGTTAATTTCCATTACAATTAAATGCCACACCCACCTAGATACCTATTCTACAGCAGCCAATCAGACTTACGCAAGCCAACGCTCAGACCTGTCGTCTCGACAGTGAAGTGCAAAGGCGCGGTTTGTCCCGGTCCTTGCCGACTTCAGCTAGAAAAGCGAAGGCAAAGTGCGCTGTTGTCCCGGTCCTTTCCGACTTCAGGCCAGAAAAGCGAGGTAGTGCCAAGCGCGCTGTTGTCCGGCCTTTCCGACTTGCGAGCCGAGAAAAGCGAAGTGCAAGAAGCGCTGTTGTCCCGGTCCTTTCCGACTTCAGCCAGAAAGCGCGAAGGTGCAAAGCGCGCTGTGTGTCCCGGTCTTTTCGGACTTCGAGCCAGATAATAAAAGCGAAGTTGCAAAGCGCGCAGCGCCGTTCCTTGCCCATTTTGGCGCCCGGGCGAAGCCACGACCCGAGGCACGCCCCCCCGAGGCGAACATTTTCCGTGGCGTCCCTAACGGGCGCGCCCGTAGCGCGGCCCGGTGCGCCGTGGCGGGCCGACCGGGATGTGGTGTGGGAGCCAAGAACCCTCGGTCCTGTCACCAACGCCCCCCTCTTCCGTTCAACAACCGGAGCGGCGCCCGCGGTCGGGCGACCCACATCCGCTAACATTAATGAGCAGTATCGAAAATTCACGAGGTTTTTTTGATGCTTTTTCGGGTCGTTGTGAGCCCAGGATGGGGAAGGGGTAACTGGGCGACCCGCAGCGAGAGATAGGCGCCTGGGGTGGCCACTGCATAGCTAAGAGAACCGGGGCCGCTGTGTCCCGAAGGGGCCTTTCCGACTTCGGAGCGCGAGAAAGGCGACGATTGAAAGCCGCTGTTTGTCAAAGGCGCTCGCTTTCGACTCAGCTAAAAAGAAGAGCAAGAAGTGCCAAAGCGGCGGATGTTGTTCCCCGGGCACTTTCCGACTCCGCAGAACGACAGAAAAGCGCAGGCCCCTCAATGTGTAAAAGAGGAGAAGAAAACAGGAGAAGAACCGGAGTTTACCTGTGAAAATGGAGGTAAAACAGTCGGAGCGCACATACCCCACCTGAGTGACGGAGCAAAGGAAGAAGTTGTTTCGGTGCGACGAGTCAATTAATCCGAGGGACGAAAAAAAACAGCTTGTCGTTGCCATGCTAGGGCTCTGTGGCTAACAGGCAACCCGGGCTTGTCTTCATCTGGGAGGGAGCTGCTCACAAGGTCCGCAACTGGCGAGCTTCAGCACTTCATACACACGGCACGGGGAGCGAGAAGAGATGTGCATTAGCTGCTCTGCTTGCATTCCTACCCTTGTAGTCCGAGTGCTAAAGAAAGCATTGGTGCATATTAAGTTTATGCAGAGTGAGACTGATAGTGAAATTAATGCTCTCAATATTTTCTGAACATGGTTACATTGTGAGTTATCATTCATGTGATGGAGAAAAGTCTATATTTAGAAGGGGTAATGAGTAAGTTTTCAGTATGGTGTGGGAAGTAGATCATATATTGTTGTTTGGTTGGTACATTATTTGTTTTTTGTTTTTTATGTGTTAATCTATGGGTAGTTTATGTGAACGGTATCTATTGTGATGACTTAGTAAACTGAGCTTAAAGTTACTAGAGACACCCTAAATCTTCCAATCTTCTCATATGTCCAATGTTCCAGTGTACCCTTGAGGTCTTTAACAGATGATTTGGCAAGTGATTTGCACATTTGCATCAGCATTACCTTGTAAAAAAAGAGAATCTTTCGTATTCGTTATGAGTACTAGTGTATTTTGTTTCACAGGAAATTGTCCTTTGGGCATGATAAGACAACAATCTAATCAACCCTAGTAACACAGTACACCTGTGTTTTTGCTGTCAAAATGCTGTTAAGAGTTCCATTGTAGAGTCCAATGCTGAAGTAAAACACCTATTGATAACCTGTGGCTTTTCCCGCATGTCGTAGTCCCCATTTCGCCAGTGCTTAGTCCATTGGGCGGCTTGGGAAGGAGGGTGGCCGTTCAAGTCTGCAATGGGACCAAATGAGGAACCGAGTCAGGCACTCCGGGCACTTGCCGAGTGTGCCCTTGGCAGCACAGCGTATCCCGCCACAACAGGACTGCTCGCTGGATGCTTTCCAAAATAGGGGGATGGGGAATCCCAAATCAAGCTCCCACCATCTTCTCCAAATTGGCCTGTCTATGGCCTGGTATCTGCAATGTGTGTGACTGGTGAAAAGCAGTAACATAAAATGAGAGTTGTAAAAAGAAGTTCCCGGCGGGGATTGAAGAAAGATCTCGTCTCGTTCTCTACCACCATTTGTGTCCACTCTAGTTATGCGTTCTCTAGTCAAATAAGATTTCGGTGTCATTAAACTCAAAACAAAAGTAGCTGCAGAGTCTTCTAGTTATAGTGTCTGAGGGGTTTTTTTTATGATTATGTGTTCTTTTTTGCAGTAATTCTGCTAAAAGTACCTTAAATTAGACTTATTTTAGACAAATACTTTTATCGTGAACAGTTTGGATCGTTCCTGGCGTACGGGTGGCAGAGCCGGAGGAGGGTAACAAAATGTCTGTGAGGACGTTCAAGAACGAGGGCGGCAACAGGTAGCAGAGGAAAGCTGAATGAGCCAGTGGTAGGGAAGTGGGAACCTTTTGTTGTGACCAGGCAACGTTGCCAACGTTCTGGATTCATCTGAAAGGGTTTTCAGCTGTGTGCCAGGCTAGGGGGGAGAGCCCGGTCTGTATCAGGAGACATAGGTATAAAGCATTTGTGTACATAGTACAGGCCTGGACTTTCATAATCATTATTGTTAAAGGATTGTAAGCGGTGGCACTACCGGTGCAACTGAGGGCAACTGTGTCACGAGAAGTTAGTTGTCATCGATCATGGAACTGATTAAGTTTCGTTCCTACAGAGCGTGGTGGGGGTAGAGAGCGAGAGATCAACATGGTGGGTCCCTGTCAATTATGATGTTTGATGTCATGGTGTGTAGTTTGAGCTTGGGGTGGACCCAGCAGGTTCGTAATTTTGTGAGTTCAGCTGGACGGTGGATGGAAATGGACAACATAGTGGGTTTCATCGATGAGGATATAGAGAGAGCAATGCAAGTGGATGGGGTCTGTTTCACAGGACACCACAACGGTCATCGGCCTCATCCAGGATGGTGACGCAGTCTTGCTACAGACGAGATTGAGCGCTGGTCTGCTGGTGCGGTCCAGAACAATCTCGAGCTAAACGGTGCTGCCAAAAACCTGTGGAGATTCTCTGCCTCTTCCATCACTGTTTTCATATTCAATCGAATTGAGGAAAAAAAAAACAAAGAAAAAAAAGGAGTGGTGAATTCTGAAAATGCTCACTGGAGACAGAGATGTTCAGCTCAGTGTTGACTGTCTGCAAGGTTGTTGAAATAGATTTGTGTGTGTTGAGGGCTGGGGGTTGGCTCTAGGGTGCGCTCTTTGCGATGGGTGTGGTTTGCTGGGTGGTTGTGGGGAGCGGACTGGGCGCACACCTGGCATCGAATCACCGTCTGCCGAGCAGGTATTTAGAGGCTGGCCTCCTAGCAATGTTCACTGGCGATTGTCACCCCAATTGCGGTAGATAAGCCAGTCTCTCTTGAAGAAATTATGTTGAGCAATTTTCTACATGATGATTTCACTGAATTTTGGCCTCCACTTCCTGAGTCGTCTCACTCTGCAATTTTTGGGTCCATGTACCACACCCACACCAAAGATGCCCTAAATAAATGATTTATTTGTATTAAACATAAAAATCAAATGAAGGCCAAACGTTCACAGATGTGTTATGTGGGTCATATCAGCACCAGCACGGACACGCAGCGACACGCTATTCGAGGACCTCACATCATGGAATTTCATTCAACAACACAAAAATAAATTAACAAACAGGAAAATACTAATTTCACATTTAGACAGTGGCAACATCAAGCTGCAAATACAATAACCAGTGGTTCATGTGTAATGTGACAAGAAACAAGCTCACAATTGTGGAAAGCCTAGAAGTAGTAGTCCACAAACTGCCTGACGTTTTAAATGCTGTTCATTAATGTCCGTTTATGTTTTGCAAGTGGATGATCTGAAATCAGCTCGTCTCCATACTGAGCATAACACGAAATATAATGGACAGAATTCATCTATTGTTCCGACAGAAAATGTGATCCCTTCAGTTCAACAACACATTTCACTTGTCTACTCACAAACACAAGTCTAAACACAATATCAATAGCATTTCCCATAATTATTTTTCAGACGTTATTGTGTCCCCTTTCAGGGGGGAAATGTATTTTGTCTCTCGTGTATTAGCTACCATTTGTTGATGCGTGCGAGAAACCTCACAAGGCGTTTTAAACTACACGTGTTGTTCTGAAGGTTATTCTTCCAGAATCCGCGAGACTCTTCTGACTCTGGATGAAAACATTCAGTTTTCTGCACAATAAAATTCTTTTTTCAAGGTGCCCTCTTACACACCATGGAACTGGGATCACACCAATGGAGCCGTGTGGAGCAGCGAGTTGGATTTAAACTGCACTAACAGTTGCTTAGGTGGTAGCGCAGAGGTGTTGGTAGTGCTTGCTAACATCACACAGTTAACATTTTGACTTTTTACTCCCCAACCAACGAAGGGATTTCTGGAAATCCCGTGGACACAGCTCATGTGTGGGTTGAAACACCTGTGTGTGGAACGGATGCTTTGCATAAGTGACTCAACTGAAACGCTAATCTGAAGAGCGCCTGAAACTAGAATTCTTCAGTCTCAGGATTCCAAATGTAATGATCACGGCAGTGATGACTTGTTATGATAACACCTACTATTATTCGGTTTCCAATGCCCAACTACAGATGAAACAGGGTGGGAATGAACGCGTGGGAGAGAGGAAGCATCGCAGTAAGGAGAAGGACAGAAAAGATGTAAAGGTGGAGGAAAGTAAGCCAGCGTGTATACTCCGTTTGGGAGCCGGAGATAAGCCGGGCCCTTGGGGTCATCAAAGCGATCCATTGTGCGCAAGCTGCATGATCATCATGCGAGACCGTAGGTGAGCCGAGAACCATGAGAAGGACCTGGTCAGCAGACCCATCCAGATAACCAGGCGAAGGAGAAGGAAGCCTGCAACAGTCGCTGGCTATACGATGAACTCGCTGCGGTCACGTTAAAAGCCCTGGATATGTTGAGGGGGACGGGTAACAGAGACACCTGATAATATCACATCCAACCCTTGATTATGAGGGCCACAAAAAAAAACACATCCATATCCTACCATGAAGTCTTACAAAAGAGACCTCCACTATTGGCCTGGATCTTTAGATGAGCGCGGATGACAGAGGCCAGCGGAAGTTGGTGTGGAAGTCACAGCGGGTACAGATCGGCGGGGGGCGTAAAATGTTTCTGCCGGCCGTTAAATGTGGCTTTGATCCCGTCCTACTCGAAGGCTCCAGGAGGCATCTAGGTGGGAACCAGCGGCGTGCAGACACCTGGATAGTGACGGCTGACTCATGACAAAGCTGTAAACACAACACATTCATGTTTGCTGTTATTTATGGCACAATCCAAACATAAAGTGTGGGTGTTGTGTGTGATAATTATATGATGTTGGTAGACTTATCAGGCAGTTTGAAGTTGCGGTGGCTGAGGAATACTCCATAATTAAGAACAACCTGCAAAAAGGAATAAAAAAAAATTAAAGGGATTAAAACGGACTGTTTCGGAACATTCAAGACAACACGTGAACTCATAAGGTAACAGGTTTCCAAAAACGATGAATCTATTGTAAACGCTGGAAATGATTCAGTAGATTGCAAGCCCATCATTAAAGTTCAGAACCATCGCGTTGGTTTTGTCGCAGGTTTAGCCGCGTGCAGCTTCGGGCTGACACCCATCCCGCGATGGTAGATGGTTGTCAGGTCATGTCCGTCCCGCGGCCGTCCGGAGCAGCTCACGCACGGCCTTGTGCCAGCAGGAGATGCAAGTGTTTCACACCCTCCTGTGGCAAGAGGAACAAAGAAGCACAATCACATGAAACTTCTCCTGTTGATCTGCACTGACCTGTGATCAGGCCAACGTGTCGCTGTCATTCATAGTCTGTTTGTCACACCAAACCAACCGGAGACAAGTGTAACTAAGGTCCACTCCACCTGAACTCAACTGGACGGTCGATCCCGGCTTGCTCCTTGGTCTGTACGCTTGCTCTCGCTCCTCCCTTGCCTCTCACCTCTCTCTCCCTATCCCCTCTCCTTGCTGTGCCTAATGTATCCCCACCTATGCTTCCATCGACCCTTCCCATTGCTCGGCATGCATTTTCTTACCTTTACCTCGTTCCTTGCTTCCATAGAGAGAGACGCCTCCCTCCTTTTAGAGGAGGAAGACAGTCAGAGCAGAAAAACTTGCTGCACAGCCCACAGCAGACACATCTATACTTTAAGTAACAGCCCACTACCTACCTCTATCACCTCAGCTGGTTTATGTTTTTTACCGCATGGGCTCTTGTACCAATTCGGCCCCCCCATCTATCCCGTGTACAGCTGTGTGTCCCGATACCACTCTGTAACCGGTGTATTTTCCAATGCTGTCTCATCCCCCTCGACCTGCTCCCAGAATTACCTCACCTTATACTTTCCCCACACCCCCCCCATCTGAAAAACAACATGTCATTATTGGCATGGCGTACTCAGCATGATCACCATGCAAAGCATGTTGTGATGTTGGCAGACTCCACACCGTTTCACTGAGAATCTCTTTGAGCGACAGCAGATCGGCCTTGGTACGAATAAATAAAAGTACAGAGGAGAGAGGAGAATAAAGCCTCTCCGCTGGTATTAGCTGAGGTGGAGTCTATGCTTCTCGTTTGGCTCCTAACGAAGGCGGTCGCATTTTTTCCTCTTTCCTCCCCTTGGCCGCGCCTGCTCTGCTTCCTCTTGTCTATGTCTCTAGTCTTTTGTCGATATATATTTGAAAGAGACTCTCTGCTGCACTGCTCTCCAAATTAAATCAAAGCATCATGGATTATGATCAACTGCTCTAGCGCAAATTGACACCCATCTTCTCAACGAGGAGCTCGGGTTCGGGGAGGGAACCTGTATGTCAGGCCGTAACGTTTTGCCAGCTGGTTACTACTCGTGGACGCCGGGAGAAGTGGCGGGGTCCGTCGTGTCCCGGGCGGCTTCGTTCTGTGGGGACGTGAAGATATCTACTATAGTCGGAATTTTGAATACAAGTGTTTTGCTGATTGGATCGGGCATTTTGCACTGGTTCATCGAGGGAATCAGAACAGAAAACGCTGACAGCGTGCAAAGCCCCATAAAGCTGCCGCAATGATTGGACCGGAATATGGATAAATCACAGCTTGGCAACGCAACTGAAAAACCATCACATTTTTAACATTTTGACTTTTTATTTTATTTTGAAAATTCTTCTTTAATTTCAATTCTATTAAGTCTGAAAGTAAGTTTGTGCACGATATTTTGTCCAACTTTTTTTCCAGCATTTGAAAACTTTTTTTAAAACTTTTTTTCCTGTCTTTATTGTCGTTATTTAGTTGCCATGTCTTGTATTACATTTAAACATTTAAATTAAAAAAAAAGATTCTCATATTTAATACTGGACAAGTAAAAAAAACAACAAAAAAAACTTTTTTGTGACTTAAATGACTTTTTTGACGATGTTTTTTTTACGACTTTTTAAACATGTTTTTTTGACATCCTGCTTTTATTATGTTATTTATGTTAAAATGTTATTAAAATGAGTGTTTAAATGTTCATGACACCTGTACACAATTGCTTTTTTAACGACTTTTTTTGCGCGAACAGCGTGCTTGAGGCATTAGATCACATGATCGTATCAGCGTGTAAGCTCCACTCTCTGATTGGTCTATGGGTGTAGCCTACCCGATGCCGTTACGCAGCCTGAGCACAGCAGGGCGGCCTGATGGAGGCGTCTGAGTCCCTCAGCTGCTTATGGTCTCTGGGTTCCATGTAACAGAGGGGATGTTTCTACTAAATTGGCCTGCAGTGGCCGACACTGCATTGGAAGGCAGGCCGGACACACGAGGGTAACACAGAGGGGAGGACGAGGACAATCAGAGCCCCCTGAAGACACAAGAGACGAAAAACATTCAGCTGTGATTCAGCCAATGGAAACGTCACATCCACACCTCCATTCAAGTCATAAAACTCACCTCCAGGTTGGGGAAAAACCTGTCTGTTGTTTCCAAAAGCTCCTCCATACTGGTTTGAATGTCTTTCTATGTCTCTGGGTGGAGAGCACACAGACAATTCGATTCAACAAAACGGGTCAAAGATATACACAACAGAAACTGTTAATGTTGTTCAACGGTTGTTCTGATCACGGATGTATTAAACATCCTGTTATACTGTGATGTAACAAAAGAATAGACATTTAAAATGTGGGTGTGTGTTGTGGTGTGTGTGTACCTTGTCCTAAGGAACAGCACTACATTCTGGCCCCACATTCAGAGCTTCTCCAGGTAAGAGGCCCAGCTGTGCTGGCGCCACGATGTGACCCGCCGTCGGAGGGACTGACCTCGGGAGAGCGACCCTGGATGGAAGAGCAGACACACAGACTTAATGTTCTTCTTCCTCCGATACCAGATCAGTGTGTCGTTGTTTTAATGTGTTTGATCAGAGAGTGAATGCTCTCGGGAGTGTCAGTTTGAGTCCTGCTCCTGTCACATTTATTAATCTTACAATCTTTATATTCAACTTGATTCGAGAAACAGGCTCCACTGTGACAATGTAAGCTGCGGATATTTTTAATTCCTACACGCTCAAAAAGAAGAAGACTTCACAGTCTGTGAGGCTTTGGCGCCCTCTAGTGGAACTGAACGTGAACATCAGCAGGACAAAAAACTAAACACCAAACCCTGCTCCTCCTTATATGACAGAAACAATGGTCTTTCAAATCAGTCTGTGTGCTCCTGGACTCTAAAGTGTGGCCAGGTACGAGATCCACCTGTGCAAGGTCGGGGGCGTGGCCTCAGAGCCCGCAGTAAGCAGTGTGCTATGTGCATGCTGACTGAGAAGAGCAGATATTCAAGGGACCTGCAGAAATATGGTTGATTTCAGACAAACATTATGCTGAAATATATTTTCTGCAGATGTATTTAAGTTCCCTGTTAAAGGGCCCGACTTCACAATTGGTTAAATACATCCCGGTTTTTATTCCTATGGAAAGTTTACAACTTTAAAAACCCCTTCCCAGACTTTTTGGCATTCCCTTGCTCAGGTGAGTCCCCGTAACCATCATCAGTGATGCTTGTCTGTCGGGGACTGCAGACTGCACTGAGCTGTCTGTCCATTTAATGAACGCGTTAACGATGTATGAAGATCACTGCACTCTATAGTTTATGCAAGTACTGAAGATATAACCAACTCATTCTATCCTGGTTAAGCGCTATAAACATTATTATATTATATTGTTAGTAGTAGTAGTCTTGTAGTATTAATTTTATTATTATTATTATTATTATTATTAGTAGTAGTTTGTAGTAGTATTTTTCTTATTAGTCAGTAGTAGGCAGTCTAGTATGTTATTTTATTTTCTTATTGTTATTATTATTATTCTTTAGTAGTAGTTAGTCTTGTTCTTATTATTTATTATTATATTATATTATAGTATTAGAGTAGTAGTAGTAGTCGTAGTTGTATTTTATTTTCTTAGTAGTAATTAGTAGTAGTAGATTGTATTATTATTATTATTAGTCGTAGTAGTAGTAGTCGTATTGTTATTATTATTGTTTTATTATTATTATTAGTATGTAGTATTGGTTATTATTATTTTTATTATATTATTATTTATTAGTTAGTAGTAGTAGTAGTAGTCGTTCATTGTATTATATGTTGTTATTATTATTATTAGAAGTAGAGTAGTATGTAGTATTGTTTATTATTTTTATAATACTATATTATTTTAGTAGTTAGTAGTAGTCTTGTATTTATTATTGTTTGTTCTTATTATTATGATGCTTAGTTGTAGTAGTAGTAGATATGATGGTTATTATTATTATGAGGAGTAGTAAGTATGTTATTAGTATGTTGTTATTATAGGAGTAGTAAGTAGTTAGTAGTATTGTGTATGATGTGGTCTATTATTATTAGTAGTTAGAGTCGTCTTATTATTCGTAGCGTAGTGTATTGTTATATGATTGTTGTTATTGTAGTAACGACCGATTTATGTATGTCTATGGTAAATTGTTAGGAGGGTACAAGTAAAAGAGACCAATACCTTAAATTATTATACTCAACGTGCCAGTACTCGAGGTATAAAAGTACTCAGTTACTCTTGAAGGAACACTTTCCACCAGGAGGTGTCTATGACGTCATGACGTCTTTAATAACGGCAGGGACAGGCTTCATGACGTCAGGTGACGCGGACCTGTTCGACCTTTAGACATAATAACGCGAAGTCTTGTTCCGTTCATGTAATATCAGGACTATTATTCTCATGGGCATTTTATTCTATCCATTACCATTCATTTTATAACTCATGAGCATCTATTTATATCTCCTGAGCATTATTTCTCTATCATCGCTTTCCTATATTATGGTTCCTTCCGCCGCCGGAGATCTGCGAGGCTCCGTTAACGACGCACGCTCCCGTTCCCCCGTTCGCTGAACGGGGGCCGTCAGAGCTTGCCACCCGTGCGCCCGTGCGAAACCGACACCTGGAGCAGCTCTCACCCTCCGCTCGCCACCCCGGATCCGCGTGCCACCTGCTTCGTCTCCCGCGCCGGGGTTCAGCGCGCTCGCGCGCCGAGACGCGGGAGAGACACCGAGAGATGGGCTCCGCGGGCGCCCTCTTCTCTCCTCGGACCGCCGCTGCCGTCAGGCCCCCCAGGTCACCGTGCCGCTGGTGACGACGCCGAAGGGTCCGCTCCTTGCAACGCACCTACCCCTATCATCCTCTCTCTATCTCTGTGTGTGGTGTGTGTGTTGTGGTGGTGGTCTCTATACACCTAATCTACCTCTCGCCCGGCCCCAATATTCCCTATCTCTCTACTCAATCTATAGACCTCCCACTCTGGTGTATCTACTTCTTTTGTATCTATCCCCCCCATCCTCCATCCACCCCTTCTATCCTCCCCGCTTTCCCCTTTCCGCACACGCCTTATTTTCCTGTTTTATTTACCTTTCCCGTGTCCCTTCCCTCCCGCCGCTTTCCCGCCCCCGGGCGGCTTGTGCCCCCTTCCTCTTCTGTTCTGTTCGTTCCTCTTGTTGTGCTTTTCTCGCCTCACTCGTTTTCGGGCCTCTTCCCCCCGTCTGCCCCCCTCTTTTCCCTGTCCTCTTTTGCCTTTGCCACCCTCTCCCTGTTGTGCTCGTTTTCGTCCATGGCCTCCCCTTTTGGCTGCTCTGTCTGCCCCTTCCCC
>NW_020852030.1:1652823-1656220 GCF_000972845.2 Larimichthys crocea | reverse complement strand
GAGGTCCGACACTGGCGAGCTTCACCTTCATACACACCGAGCAACGGGGAGAAATGTGCATTTAGCTGCTCTGCTGCTATTCTACCCTTGTTTATCCGAGTGCTAAAGAAAGCATTGGTGATATTAAGGTTATGAGAGTGAACTGAAGTGAATAATGCTGCAATATCTCTGAACATGTTTACATTGTGGTTATCATTTCATGCTGATGTGAATATATTTAAAGGGGTAAATGAGTAATTTCATATGTGATGAATGTAACAATATTTTATTTGTTCTATGTAGTTTATTGAAGGCGTCTATGTTACTTTAACTGAGCTTAAAGTTACTAGAGGGTCATTTTTGGTGCATTTCTCTTTCATGAATAGGCCTATATAGTGTAAGAGTAAATTAAGCACACTTCTTTAATACCTCTAAGTCTTTAATGGTTACTTACCGCAGCTATTACTGAAACCCTGTTCACAGGAACAGCAGGTAAATGTGTGAGCACTTGTTTAGTTCTCATAATGATACTTAAGACTTAAGACTGAATGTTGTACAACTAAAACAGATTTAAGATTTGAATAGATATAAGATAATAATATTCATGTTGGAGTTAGATGTAAAGGTGTGCATCTTTTGACAGAATATCCCTGATGATGCATCTGAGAAAGATGCTGTTGAATGTAAATTTTCTGACCCTGTCTATAGGTCAGGGTTTTTTTGGAGGACTGAATGTGGTTCAGGACACACTTCCTGCTGAAACCGATGGCGAGCCAAGTATTGTGAAGAAAGTCCAGCACCGAGGAGATCCACGTACACACCTATTCACACAAACATTACACACTGACATTACACTACAAGACCAAAGTGCCTTACTTTGATCCTGGGAATCAGGTGAACTGCAGTAACTCTACAACAAATGAACTAGGGGCCCCAACGGACATTTTCTTATTTTCTAGTGTGCACACTACTTTTTATTTTTCTAATTGTTTGGGTAATTTTGAATTCTGTACAAACCCAACAAATTATCTTGTGCACTGTTAAAAATTATAAGAGTGGCTACTCAACTGTTACACTCGTGTCTGTCTCCTTATTGTTGCTCATACAGTGGCTCCTGTCGAATTTAGTATCTTCTGATTCTGGTCCAGCTTTCACTATTAATCTAATTAGTTACTATACTGTAATTCACTTTTATATCCTTTAAATTGGTAACATTATGTTCTCATGTTGGCAAATGATCAAAATAAAGCCACGTTGTGACACAACATCTGTTGGACTTGAATCAATGCAGGTCGAGTAAATATTTAAAAATTGATCTTTGACACTCAATTGTAGATTTCTTTCACATAAATGGTAATTCAGAAAAATTTCTAAAATACTATTTAGAGGATCACATCTATGAGATCATTGATCATCTCATACGTGAAACACACCTGACTGTTGTGGAGAAATTCCTGAAGTCAAAGGTCAATGGTGAGGTCAGGAAGGAAGAAAGTGTTCAGGAGCCTCTGATGTCTTATGCTGTATTATTTATTGATGCTTGGCCAAGGAGAACTGACGGAGAGCAGACACACAGACTTAATGTTCTTCTTCTCTGACAGATTCAGTGTTCGTTGTTTTAACTGTGTTGATCAGAGAGTGAAGCTCTGTGAGTGTAGTTTGAGTCCTGATCCTGTCACATTTATTTAACTCTACATCTTTATATCAACTTGATTCGAGAAACAGACACACTGTGTACAATGTATGCTGCGGATATTTTTAATTTCCTTACACCGCTCAAAAGCAAGAAGACTTCACAGTCTGTGAGGCTTTGGTGACCTCTAGTGGAACTGAACGTGAACATCAGCAAATTGTGGTAAGATCCTTTTGTTTTTATATATGGTACCATGGTTTCCATTGCATTCCAATAATCATTTTAAAATCATGTGTTCTCATTTAATCACCTGTCTCTTCCCGTTTTGTCAGATCAAGGTCAGGTTATAATTGTGTACGGTGAATATTATGGACGGCGTGACCAAACCACGTGTTCTTACCAACGTCCTGCCTCTCAGATCCAAAATGTCCACTGCTCAGACTCCACGAGCAAAGTTTCTAAAAGGTACAGCTTCCCATTCTGTTGACTTGAACTTCACATTGGGGGTTGTGGTATTCAAACTCATGGTTCAGATTAACTTTAGCACAACAGTTCAGTCATAGCTGCATCTTGCACGGATTTATGTTTCTCAAATGGCATTCACATTTCATATACCTCAGTGCATATATTCACTCATCACTCTATATCCACAGCTGTAATGGGAAAGACAGCTGTATTATCAAAGCGAGCAACTCAGTGTTTGGTGACCCCTGTGTCGGCACTTATAAGTACCTGGAGGTGGCCTATACATGTCAGTGTAAGTGGTTCAAAGTTCCATTTGGCTGTTTCACTTCATAAAGGCTAACCTGTAAATTCAAAATGCCACATTTATGTTAAAACAAAAACTGTAAATAACAAAGTAAATGTATTATTAAACAATAATTAAGTAATAACATTAGGAAGACATCATTTCTTTAGTTTCTTAAATGATCTAACACGTTGTCTGTTCTCTTGCAGATCCTGTGTGAAGATACTGAAACAGTGACATCACAGTTTGAACATTCATTCTCAATAATCAAGAGAGCAATGATGAAAGAAAAATCTGAACTGTAAATCAGATTCTACCAAATTAGTTTGACCTGAATTAAGACTAAATCTATTTTGTTTTATTTCATTTTATTTTATTAGACTGATTGATGGTTTCATTCTTAATGTATGTCATTTACTCTGAAGTGCATCTGTATTTGAAAGGTGCTAAACAAAAATTAATAAATGAATAAACTTGCTTTGTCTCGCCAGGCCTTGTCTCATAGACGGCTACTAAAATATCATTTATGGTACAGTTAGACCATCATGAAGTTTATCAATGAATCATTCAGACCACCGAATGAGACAGACAGGAAAGGGCAACGTTTGCCCTCCCAGAAGAGAAGGTAGCCCCCATCCAGAGCACGGCCTGGGAGAGAAACTCAGTCCAGCATGGTGGCCTATGGTTCTATTCTAATCAGGTTTAGATTGTTAAAATATGTTAGAAATAGGCAGACCAGCAGGCTGCAGTTTAATGTTTGGCTTAACAAGGCAATTTCAAGGAAATATTGTTTTTAAGCAGACAGACCTCATTTATTAACCTCTAGTAAAGGTATCACATAGTAATGGACTGGTTGCACTGCAGATCTCGACAACTACTATTGTGAAATAAAATAATTTGGAATAATCTGGCAGTTTCTCCATGTTTTTCAGGTCTGTTGCCAATATAGTTTTCTTTTCCAAATAAATATTCCTTGAACTGAACACACATCTCCCACTCTTTTTGAACCCTTTAAAACTTGTGTCCACACTCAGATG